>NC_040084.1:24479775-24782805 GCF_003369695.1 Bos indicus x Bos taurus
GATGAATCATAAGCTCGAATTAAGATTACTGGGAGAAATATCAACAACCTTAGATATGCAGATGATACCACTCTAATGGTAGAAAGCGAAGAGTAACTAAAGAGCCTCTTGATGAGGGTGAAAGAGAAGAGTGAAAAAGCTGGCTTAAAACTCAACATTCAAAAAACTAAGGTCATGACATCCTGTCCCATCACTTCATGACAAATAGATCAGGAAAAAATGGAAACAGTTACAGATTTTATTTTCTTGGGCTCCAAAATCACTGCTGACAGTGACTGCAGCCGTGAAATTCAGACACTTGCTCCTTAGAAGGAACACGATGACAAACCTAGATAACATATTAAAAAGCAGAGAGATTTTTGTCTCTTTGTTGACAAAGGTCTGTAGAGTCAAAGCTATGGTTTTTCCAGTAGTCATGTATAGATGTGAGTGTTGGACCATTAAGAAGGCTGAGCACTGAAGAATTAATGCTTTTGAGTTGTAGTATTGGAAAAGACTCTTGAGAGTCCCTTGGACAGCAAGGAGATCAAACCAGTCAATTCTAAAGGAAATCAACCCTGAATATTCATTGGAAGGGTTGAGGCTGAAGCTTCAATACTTTGGCCACCTTATGGGAAGAGCGGACTCATTGGAATAGACCCTAATGCTGGGAAAGATTGAGGGCAGGAGGGGAAGGGGCTGACAGAGGATGAGATCATTGGATGTCATCACTGACTCAATGGACATGAGTTTGAGTAAACTCCAGGAGATAGTGAACAACAGAGAAAGCTGGAGTGCTGCAGTCCATGGGGTTGCAAAGAGTTGGACACAAGCTGGCGACTGAACAATGAACAGCTTCTTATATCTATCAGAGAATTGAGATCATACGGCAAACTGCTGACCTTCAAATTGAGGAGACAGATATGGAAGATACAAAGAATCTCAACTTACCAGGGTAGAAAACCACGAGCAGAAATCTCCATGGAAACCAGGGTCAGGAGAGGAAAATATGAACTGTAATTGACAAATCGTTAGAGGCTCACAGTGGACAGGCTTGAAGGTTAAAAATTCCAAGAGGACCCAGTCATCTGAAGACCCTCACACTTTTGTTAGTTTTGCTTCCAGGGGCTTCATGAGATCCTCACAGTGAGTACCAAGAAAATCTCCTCATGCAGTAAGAGATAAAAGAAACCATTTTGAAATGTGCTAGAGCACTCTGTTCATCTTAACAAGACCTTCCCGTAGGAGAAACGATTTTGCTAAAGCTTAAAAGATGCTGGGGTTTTACCAGAACCTAACTTATTTAGGGGAAGAGAAGTATCTATGTCCAGTCAGCACCAGCCTTTCACAGGAGAGAAGTGAAACGCCTAACACCAGTTCCCTCCAGCCTTCCATTTGGAAAAGGGACTTACTTAACCCCAGGTCCGTCTAGCCATTCTGGCTCACTTAAAGGGAGAAAAGAGAAGAGTGAAGTCCACTTGGAAGGACCACTCCTGGACAGAAAGTAGCTTGGTGTATTTGAAGACACCCACTGGCTGCAGCAAGCAGGATCTGATAGGGGATGAGGTCAGAGCAGAAAGACCCCAGTGTATGTCGGTATTTTGTTAGGATAAAGAGTTGGATTTTATTCTAAGTGCTATAGAAAGACTCAAGCAATTTTTAACAGGGAGGTAACTTGATCTGACTTGTTATTTAAGGAAGAGATGCTGGCTGCTGTATAGAGAACAGAATGAACTACATAAGAGAAGGGACAGAGGGATCATTTAGAGTCTGTGGCAAACAGAGTAAAGAGAGCCAGAAAGAGAAAAACAAGTATCAAATATTAATGCATGTATGTGGAATTTAGGAAAATGGTACAGATGAACCCAGTTGTAGGGGAGGAATACAGACGCAGATACAGGGAATGGCCCCAGTGCAGGGGGCCCAGGTTCGATCCCTGGTCAGGGAACTAGATCTCACATACCACAACTAAAGAGCCCGTTTGCCTCAACTAAGACGTGGCACAGTCCAATAAATAAATAAAATGTTAAAAAATAAAATAGGCTAATAAACATGAGAATTTTTAGACAGAAGTAATCCTTTAATAAAAATATAAAATGACCAAACTGGTGTGTTAATGAAAAATTGAGTTATTCCTAAAACTATTATCAGAACTTAATTCCCTAAAGACATTTCTGCAAAAACTGTTATGGAATAAATGCTCTTATATTATATGAGCTTCAAAAATATAGCAAAGTAAAAGATGTTACTATTCCATTCAGATTATGAAACATAAAGATCTTCCTTGATTTATTATGGGATTACAGCTTGATAAACCCATTATAGTTTGAAAATATTGTTGTCAAATATTCATTTAATACACTCATCTACTGGACATCCTAATACAGCCTAGCCTACTTTAAACATTCTCAGAACACTTACATTAGCCTGCCATTGGGCAAAATCATTGAATACAAGGACTATTTTTTAATAAAGTTAATTGACTATCTCATGTAATTTATTGAAAACCTTACTGAAAGTGAAAAATAGAGTGGTTGCATACATTGGCTACAGAATAGTTACAAGTGTATCAATATTTCCCTCTTGAGACCCTGAGGCTGACTGGTTGGCTGCTCAACCTCATAAGAGTCTCCTGCTGCACATTGCCAGCCCAGGAAAATATCAAAATTGAAAGTATGGTTTCTACTGAATGTGTATCTCTTTTTCATGATCTTAGAATCAAAAAATCATAAGTTGAACCAGCACAGATCATTTGTATTTAGTTTTAGCACCAAAACTCAAAAAGTCCCCGAAAGTATAGAATTTAAGTTTATTTACAGATATTTTAATAAAAACTCTATATAAGATTTTAAAACAGAACTCTATATAAGGTTTTAAAACAGACTATATCACATTGAAATAATTATCCATTGTGACCAGAGTCCCCCTTCCCCACCACCAAGCAGCAACATAAGGAAAAACATTAGCAGGATCCAATGGAAAAATAATAAATGTGTTATAGACAACAATCATTGATTGAAAAGCTAAGATGATCACATGTTTCTACATGATGTTATATAAATAGAGAATTTCCTCAACATTTAAAATCAGGAAGATGGAAGGCTTCATGGGTTGGAAATATAGATGGGTCAATCTAATAAAAATGGAGAATTCAAGCTATGGAAGTTCTCAGATGCTATGCTAAAGACTTTGGATTTTTCTCTAGGGGGTAAAGGAGAGCCAGTGATGAGCTCTGTTATAAGCAAGAAGATCTGGAGGAAGAAGGAATAGTCAGTGAGTCAAACTAAACAGGCAGCAACTCATGGGCCAGGAACAGAGCTCATGCTGAGCTGGAGAGAGGGAGGGATTTTGTCACAAAGAATGGTATCCTAGTTTAGACATAGTCAACGGTCTTCCAGAGATTAAGGTCTAGAAAGTTTAAAAAATGCCTAAAATAAGTAAATAACTTTGTATTCTACTGCTATCAAGTCTTGTATTCACTTTATTTATTTATAAAGTTTTTTTTTCTAATGTGGACCATTAAAAAAAAAATCTTTATTGGATTTTCCCTGTGATATCCTTCTGATAGAGATAGGTAGTGAGATAGGGGGATGCCAGCCTAAAAATTTGACCTTGAATTTCAAATATTTTAATTTCAGTTTTAGGTGTTTGTATAACTAAATAAATGTGTAGTTCTGTTATTTCTCATGAAAATCTTGTGGAATTCATTTTTTTTTCATCACTAAGATCTAGAAACAATAGATGGAAAGGAAAAAAATTTTTGCATAATAATATAAAGCGCTGTGTGCTGTTTAGTGGCTCAGTTGTGTCTGACTCCTTGCAACCCCATGGATTGTAGCCTGCCAGGCTCCTTTGTCCATGGGGATTCTCCAGGCAAGAATACTGAAGTGGGTTGTCATGCCCTCCTTCAGAGGATATTCCTGACCCAGGGATCAAACCCAGGTCTCCCACATTGCAGGTAGATTCCTTATAGTCTGAGCTACCAGGGAAGCCCTATAGTCATTGTTCAGACAACTATCTGTGCAGATTATATTATATTCACAACATAGTGCTTTTCTCTCAATATGGGTTTAGACTGCAATATTTTTGAGATTATTCTTTATCCCAGGGAAGAGTGCATATGTGTGTATTTTTATGCTGGAATCCATGAAACATCTGGTGCCATAGAAAAAATGCAAGAATATATTATTCAAAGAACTTCAGATTGTGATAGGAAAGCAACCCAAATTGGCCTAAGTTAAAAAAAAAAAATCTTGGTTTCCATACTGAAAATTCCAATAGTACCAGCTTTTATCATGGCCGGATCTAAGAGTCTCCAGTGTCATCATCAGAGCCAATTTCTTTTTACATGTCAACCCTGTTTTCCTCTTGGTTAGCCTTATTTTTATGCCTTTATAGTGACTGATGGAAGGTCAAACTTACTTCATCCTCTCTGCTAGCAGTCTTAGGGGAAAAAAAAAAAAGCCTAAACAAAAACCATGTCTTTCCTAGTTGCCCCAGAAAAAATCCTGGGATTACTTTGATTAGAGCAAAGAGTGATTAACGAATCACCATGGCCAGACCACAATACTGATTGTCCAGATCTGGGTCATGAGCTCAGCTTTGATTCCAGGGGTTGGGTTAGCCCCATCCCAACCACATGGAGTGAAAGTGGGTGGAGTTGATCCCCGAGGAAAGTAAAGATGCTATTAAAGGAATACTGGGTATGAAACAACACATGTCCACCCAGCAGCCTAGGCTGGCTTCTCTGTACACTGACTGAGAAGCCTGAGTGGTAACCACATTTTAAACTGCAGAACCCATTAGACTAACAGATTGTTTTCCAAGGCTCTCGTCATCTCAAATCCAAGTCTCACCCACTGTTTTCCTGATCTTACTTTGGACTTGCTACCTCAGTCTTAGGGAAATGCCCTTGGGGATGATTACTGCATCCCAGGAGTGCCCAGATTAAGAAAAGGCCATGAGTAAAACCAATCTGCATCAAGTATCTGGCATTCCACCCGCCGCCCCCCCCCCGGAAGGAAACTAGATAGTTTTGCTTGGAATGATCCCCAAACTACATCCAAAGCTGAGACATCCATAAACTTTGTGGTTGGGTATTAATGGGAGCAAAGTGACAGGTGAGTGACGGCAAGTCTGACCCTCGTGGATGGGCATTCTATCACCTAGAAGACCCAAGTTTCAGGTAGTAAACAGCAGGGAACAGGACAATGACCAAAGGCCATGCTGAAAGCAGAGCTAAGAGGAGCACAGGACATAGACAGCAGCTGCCAAGTCGATGACTCAGGAGTTGACATGAGACAAATCCTCTTGTTCCTTTATTTTCCAAATAAACTAGAAGGTGACCCTTAGATACAGGAGGTTGACATTTTAGTTACACAATAATAGAAAACAAAAAATTAGAAGCAACAGCAAAAGGTACAATGCGTTATTATTTTCAGATGGGAAAGCTGGAGTTGAATGACTATTTCAACAGTGACTATTTTAAGTTGTGAAGACACAGCACAATATTGCAAAGTGATTTGGCATTTTAATAGGCCACAATCAAATGATGATTAAAAACTGGAAGCTTGGGCTTCCTTGCATAAAAATTTTCTTCATCTGCTCTTCAGATGGAAGTTTCTTATTCCTGCCACCTTCATACAATATTGTTCTCATCAGTTTTCTAGATGGCAATAATCAAAATAAGTTTGGGACATAGGAGACAATTCAGGAACTTGGTAAAAAGAATTAAAGATGGGGACTTTTTGACCACAAACACTACCAAAAAATTATGAATATAATCATGAAATAATAGTCACTTGCATTCAACACTGTATAATGTTCTTTATGTGTACATGGTGCCGGGGAGGGGGTGGGAGAAGAGCTTAGGAAATCAATTAAACATATCCTAGATGCTTTGGGTGGAGAAGGCAATGGCACCCCACTCCAGCACTCTTGCCTGGAAAATCCCATGGATGGAGGAGCCTGGTGGGCTGCCGTCTATGGGGTTGCACAGAGTCGGACATGACTGAAGCGACTTAGCAGCAGCAGCAGCAGCAGCAGCAGATGCTTTGGGAGTTTCTAAGATCCTGATACAGAGTTAAATGAAAAATAACATTTATGCAAATATGTACTAAATGAAATAAGTGATGTACCAGAGAGAGTGGGCTTCTCTGGTAGCTCAGTGGTAAAGAATCTGTTTGCAATGCAGGAGACACAGATTCGATCCCTGGGTGGAGAAGATCCCCTGGAGGAGAAAACGGCAACCCATTCCAGTATTCTTGCCTGGAGAATTCCGTGGACAGAGGAGCCTGGTGGGCTACAGTCCTTGGGGTCACAAAAGAGTCAGGCACAACTTAGTGACTAAACTACCACCACCACCGGAGAGAGCACAGATGGAAAGCAATGTTTATGTTGCTTTGCAATCATCAGTTGAATTTTAGGACAATGACCACAGTAAGTGTCTATACTTTGTGGAAACCTGAAGGGCTTACAGATAATAGGATTATGGCTCTACTTTCATTCTCTATGAACTTCTTCTGGGGCAAATGCAGAGGCAAAGTCTCTTTTTCACTCTCTGGGCCTGTCTCACTGACCGTAGACAATTTGCTGAACTTTGGACCTGGCTAATGTGAGCAAATAGGAACGAATCAGACTTCCAGAGAAATTGTCGACAATTTCCAGCCATCATTAATGTTCACTGCTCCCTTGGATTTTAGCCACGTTCTTACCTTTAATCACTGGACACCCATAGGATAATGCAGCACACCTGGGACTGGGAATAATTTACCACTTGCAGATGGGTTAGCACTACAGTTCACTTGGATGGAATTTCGCATTTATTCTGGGTCCCAGAGGCCTTCCTTTTATAGTGCAGTTATATCCACTAAAATTATAACTTCCAAAATTCTGTTCTATTTTATTGCTCTCGCTAAGTATTTATGACCTCTACTGCTTAAGTGGACATTTCTAGAGATTTACTGCTGAAAACTTTCAGGAGAACTGCATAAGATTGGTGCTGCCGGTGCTGAACTATGAGACTTGACTCTGTAAGAACGTTTTTCTGAGATGCCAAGAGAAAGTATATCCAGTTTCGGTGTCCGATACTTTAAGAGCAAATCACATTGAAATATGAAAGTTTACTTTGTACGGCATCACCACCCAATAGGCTGAATGAGCACCTCATATTATACAGACTGATGTGTTGACTTTTTTTGTCCTAATTTAATGCAATTTCAGGTAGCCAGAGATTGAATTCTTCCTTGAATACGTGGTGAAACTAGTTAGTGAATTTTATCTGTTTGCATATTTCTGCTTATACTCGAAAAAGACCTCTTTTGTCAATTTCCTGTCCACTTTTCATATCAGTTTCCTTTTTGGTAAAGCGATTCTGTGTTCTCATACTGCCTTGGCAGGCAGAATTTGTGGCAAGTGTTACTGAGGAGAGTCCCAGGACAACAGGGGCAAAGAATTTTGGGGGTTGAACTGCCTTCTCATGCCAGATTGAAGGATTGTGCACCGTCTAGACTAGAACATACAGGAGAAACGAGTATTTGTTTCACCATACATAAAGGCCTGGTTTGGGAAGAGGACTGGCCAGGGGAAAGTTGAGAACTTGTCACACTCTGTCACCAGAAGAGAAACAGCTGGTTGTGTCTTGTTAGATTCTTAGCAACCCCCTGTCCTCTCATCCCTGTTCTGACACTTCCATAGACATAAAAAGCCCCCATTGCACCCTTTTTCTGAATACACGGATATGTGTACAAATAATATTAAGAGGACATATTTGTTATTCGTGATTCCTGGGGCCTGCAGGCTATAAAAACTAACACACACACACACTCACACACACAGGGCTGGCTATCTATACCAACACAGCGTGCATGTAATTTTCAACAAAGTAACCAAAGAAATTCCATCTGACAACGATTTCCGAGTAATGCTTTATGTTTTGCTGACAGTATTAGCTATGACATGATAAAATTCAGTAACAGACCCCAATCCTGCTGAGTCACTTGGTGACACCACTAACCATTCAGTCCCAGCTTGAAGACTGAAAATGGTCCTTCCGGATGATCAGGTCACCTCGGGCCACTCTTCTCAGTGTTGCATGGATTCCCCTGCTTCCCCAGAACCAGAAACAGGAATTTCCAAGCATTTCTCATGTAGTCACACTAGGGAGGGATGGTGGGAGGAGGAGAAAAAAGATGAAAGAGACATATTAAACCTATTTGGGCGCCTAGTTTCTCAACTACCCCCACCTCTTCCTTGACATCTTCTGCCTCCACCCACAGCCTGTCTATTACTGCTACAGGGAATGGCTACTTCCCAGATGCATCATGCTTCTGCAGGGCTCATGCTCTGCAAAATATGGTTTATCTCAGGCTAGGGAGTACCTGGTTGTCCTTAGGGACTCACTGAAGTGTCAAGTCCTCTCTGAAAATGTCCCTAACTTCCCAAACAGACTTGTGATTCCTCCCTCTATGGGTCGCTAGTACTTACATTCATTAACTCAGGACTCTTGTAATGATTTTGTGGCTTTATCAGTTTCTTCCATCAGATTGCAAACCCTTGGAGGTAAGGAAACAGGTCAATTTTCATTTTGGTAACCATCTCTCTCTTTTCCTGGTCCCAATGTCTGTTCCTTTTTTCCTTGTCTCAGGTCTCTGGACCCTTTCTTCTATCTTCTTAGCATGTTAAAGTTTGCAGATAGCCCATGGAAGCAGACTAAAAGTCCCAGGAATCTAAGAATCTGGTACCTCGAGGTTTCCTACCCCTAAATTCTTGACTCTAGAATAGTGAGCCCAGAGTATGCACTTACTGAGTCTCACTGAGAAGAGGGGGTGAACAGAAATGATGACCAAGAAGGTAGTCCTGAATTTTCTATGTAAATTCTGTGATGGTATGTTGCAAAGGTGACTAAATGACATGCAATCTTAGAGTAAACCATCAACATTGATGTTGAATGTTGACCAGAAATATAAGTAGGAAATAGAAAAAATTTTATTTCAAGCTACCACATTTTGGGTGTTTGCTATGATGCCTGGCACTATTCTGGGTGCTTTGCATACACTATATAATTTAGCTCTCATCACAGTCTTGTGAAGAATATTAGTTATTTCTCCATTTTGCAATGGGAAACTGAGCTAGAAAGAGAGGTTAAATAAGTTGCTCAAGCTCATACTAGTTGGCAGGTAGAAGACATGGGTTTCATAAGCTAGCAGTCTAGCTCCAGAGTCTGCCATCTTAAATCTATATAGTCTTTCCAGATAAAAGCTAAATTTTGATATGATTTCATAGAAGTAGTGTTAACAGGTTAATTTATTATTTATGCATAACTACTTAGCAGCATAAGTATGTATCATAACTAACACATCATTGTGTGGGTTCTAAGTAAGTTACTGTGAGGCTGAGTTCCTAGAATAACAATCTATGAATATATAACCAGTGTTCATAATTTAAAGCTTATGTTATGTAATTTCTGAACTTGTCCAGCTTCTATGTTTCATACTTTATAAATGTAGAAATTAAGGAACAAAACTGCTTGATTAATAGGCATAACTTTGTTTTAAAAAAAGGTAAAATACCCAAATTTCTGATTCCGTATTTCTTTATTCATAGTCACAAAAGTGTGTTACAGAACTTTTACTTTAATGTTGTTTGACTACTGTACAGGTGCTAAGATCTTTAACATAAATACTGAAGAACTTGTAACTTAAATGACTGAGCAGAGTTACAGAATGATGCCTGAGGGACACAGCATAGTTTTAAGAAAGTTAACTGAAGTATTCTTAAGAATAATAGCTCAATTACATTGAGGGTTTCTTATATACCAGCAACTGCCCAAAGTTTGTTGTTGCTGTTGTTTTTTTTAATATACTGACTCCTTAAATTTTCTGAAAAATTCTAAGTACCTACAAGTGTTATCCTCATTTTACAGATGAGAAAACTAAGGCTAAGATAAGTACATTGCTCAAAGTTACACAATAAATAAATGGAAAACTCAAGACCAAGACTGGAATAGGGCAGGTTTTGCTCCAGTCACTACACATACTGCTTCATTATGCTATATTATCAAGTTTTTTCCTAAAGGAAATCAGCCCTGAATATTCATTGGAAGGACTGATGCTGAAGCTGAAACTATAATACTTTGGCCACCTGATGCAAAGAACTGACTCATTGGAAAAGACCCTGATGCTGGGAAAGATTGAAAGCGGGAGGAGAAGGGGACGACAGAGGATGAGATGGTTGGATGGCATTACTGACTCAATCGACATGAGTTTGAGTAAGCTCCGGAAGTTTTTGGTGATGGACAGGGAGGTCTGGTGTGCTGCAGTCCATGGGGTCACAAAAAGTTGGATATGACTGAGTGACCGAACTGGACTGATCAACTTGTGGTAGAAAAATTTACCCAAATTAGTGAAATTTATTGATTAGTCCAAGAGGTTTAATTCACCAAATAAATGACCACAGTGACAGCTCAGAATCTGAGGCTCCTTATTCTCTAGGGTAACTGCCACTGTCTTAGTATCACTTAATGGCAAACCAAAGAAGTTGTATAGAATCTTCCAGGAGATTTTAGATGCTAAAACACACAGCTTTGAGTTAAGGTAAGAATAAGTGTTTAAAAAGTCTATATTTTTCTTTCTTTCAGAGTGAACCACAGATCCAGAGACCACAAGTGTTCTGAGCTGGTTTGTGTTTGTTTGTTTCCTGAGCAATTTTTTTTCTTCAATAGTACTGCAGCCAAGCAGTCCATGGTACTGTCCCTATTTAGGAAATAACCTTAAACTAAATATTGGCATCATTCCTGTGAAGAATACTCTAGGTCAACACATCTTTAATTTTGGTCCCCAAGGGATGTGGGCTTTAGCAGGGTGGCAGTAGGAATGGAACAGCACCATTTGTCAAGGCTTGTCTGGTACCCAAAGAGTAGCCACCCTTTCTGGCATGAGGCATATCTCCCCTTTCTTCTTTCCTTCCTTTTTCAACTTCAATGGGTTATTTATCCCACTTCACTTCTGTTCCTTAATCTTGATCTATCTGGGTAGAGTGAGCCGTCTCTGTTAGTTAGAGTCCGAGAAAACAATTGGAGCTTTGTGGATCATGGCATCATGAGGACTGGAAATGGGCATTCTTGGAGAGACGGAAATAGAGGTAGGCCATTTTTAGTAAGAACAGGATGTAACCACTTACATTTTTTTCCAACTAACAATGTAGGTTGTTTTGAAATCAGTGGATGAAGGGAAAGAAAAAAATACATGTTAAGCCAAAAAAGTGGCTTTAAATGGATTTAAAAAGAAAATAATGTTTGCTGTGGGTTTATCATATATGGCTTTTATTATGTTGAGGTATGTTCCTTCTATGCCTGATTTCTGGAGGGTTTTTATCATAAATGGATGTTGAAATTTGTCAAAGGTTTTCTCTGCATCTATTGAGATAATCATATGGTTTTTATCTTTCAATTTGTTAATGTGGTGTATCACATTGATTGATTTGCAAATATTGAAGAATCCTTGCATTGCTGGGATAAAACCCACTTGGTCATGATGCATAATCTTTTTAATATGTTGTTGGATTCTGTTTGCTAGAATTTTGTTAAGGATTTTTGCATCTATGTTCATCAGTTATATTGGCCTGACTTTTTCTTTTTTTGTGGGATCTTTGTCTGATTTTGGTATTAGGGTGATGGTGGCCTAATAGAATGAGTTTGGAAGTTTACCTTCCTCTGCAATTTTCTGGAAGAGTTTGAGTAGGATAGGTGTTATCTCTTCTCTAAATTTTTGGTAGAATTCAGCTGTGAAGCCATCTAGTCCTGAGCTTTTGTTTGTTGGAAGATTTCTGATTACAGTTTCAATTTCGGTGCTTGTGATGGGTCTGTTAAGATTTTCTATTTCTTCCTGTTTCAGTTTTGGAAAGTTATACTTTTCTAAAAACTTGTCCCTTTCTTCCACGTTGTCCATTTTACTGGCATATAGTTGCTGATGGTAGTCTCTTATGATCCTTTGTATTTCTGTGTTGTTTATTGTGATTTCTCCATTTTCATTTCTAATTTTGTTGATTTGATTCTTCTCCCTTTTTTTCTTAATGGGTCTGGCTAATGGTTTGTCTATTTTATTTGTCTTCTCAAAGAACCAGCCTTTAGCTTTGTTGATTTTGGCTATGGTCTCCTTTGATTCTTTTGCATTTATTTCGGCCCTAATTTTTACAATTTCTTTCCTTCTACTAACCCTGGGGTGCTTCACTTCTTCTTTTTCTAGTTGCTTTAGGTGTAAGAAAAAGAAATAAAAGGAATCCAGATTGGAAAAGAAGAAGTAAAACTCTCACTGTTTGCAGATGACATGATCCTCTACACAGAAAACCCTAAAGACTCCACCAGAAAATTACTAGAACTAATCAATGAATATAGTAAAATTACAGGATATAAAATTAACACACAGAAATCCCTTGCATTCCTATACATTAACAATGAGAAAACATAAATAGAAATTAAGGAAACAATTCCATTCACCACTGCAATGAAAAGAATAAAATACTTCGGAATAAATTTACCTAAAGAAACAAAAGATCTATATATAGAAAACTATAAAACATTGATGAAAGAAATCAAAGATGACACAAATAGATGGAAAAATATACCATGTTCATAGGTCGGAAGAATCAATATAGTGAAAATGAGTATACTACCCAAAGCAATCTATAGATTCAATGCAATCCCTATCAAGCTACCAACGGTATTTTTCAGAGAACTAGAACAAATAATTTCACAATTTGTTTGGAAATACAAAAAAACCTCGAATAGCCAAAGCAATCTTGAGAAAGAAGAATGGAACTGGAGGAATCAACTTGCCTGACTTCATTCAGGCTCTACTACAAAGCCACAGTCATCAAGACAGTATGGAACTGGCACAAAAGACAGAAACGTAGATCAGTGGAACAAAATAGAAAGCCCAGAGATAAATCCATGCACCTAAGGACACCTTATCTTTGACAAAAGAGGCAAGAATATACAAAGGAGAAAAGTCAATCTCTTTAACAAGTGGTGCTGGGAAAACTGGTCAACCACTTGTAAAACAATGAAACTAGAACACTTTCTAACACCATACACAAAAATAAACTCAAAATGGATTAAAGATCTAAACGTAAGACCAGAAACTATAAAACTCCTAGAGGAAAACAGGCAAAACACTCTCTGATGTAAATCATAGCAGGATCCTCTATGGCCCACCTCCCAGAGTAATGGAAATAGATGCAAAAATAAACAAATGGAACCTAATTAAACTTAAAAGCTTTTGCACAACAAAGGAAACTATAAGCAAGGTGAAAAGATAGCCTTCAGAATGGGAGAAAATGATAGCAAATGAAGCAACTGACAAAGAATTAATCTCAAAAATATACAAGCAACTCTTGCAGCTCAATTCCAGAAAAATAAAAGACCCAATCAAAAAAAGGACCAAAGAACTAAACAGACATTTCCCCAAAGAAGACATACAGATGGCTAACAAACACATGAAAAGATGCTCAACATCACTCATTATCAATGCGGTACCACTTCATGTCAGCCAGAATGGCTGCTATCCAAAAGTCTACAAGCAATAAATACTGGAGAGGTTGTGGAGAAGAGGGAACCCTCTTACACTGTTGGTGTGAATGCAAATTAGTACAGCCACTATGGCGAACAGTGTGGAAATTCCTTAGAAAACTGGAAATAGAACTCCCATATGACCCAGCAATCCCACTGCTGGGCATACACACTGAGGAAACCAGAATTGAAAGAGACATATGTACCACAATGTTCATTGCAGCACTGTTTACAATAGCCAGGACATGGAAGCAACCTGGATGTCCATTGGCAGATGAATGGATAAGAAAGCTGTGGTACAAATACGCAGTGGAATATTACTCAGCTATTAAAAAGAATGCAATTGAATCAGTTCTAATGAGGTGGATGAAACTGGAGCCTATTGTACAGAGTGAAATAAGTCAGAAAGAAAAACACCAATACAGTATATTAACCCATATATATGGAATTTATAAAGATGGTAATGATGACCATGAGACAGCATGTCATATCTATGTCTATGAGATATCTATGAGACAGCAAAAGAGACACAGATGTAAAGAATAGACTTTTGGACTCTGTGGGAGAAGGCAAGGGTGGGATGATTTGAGAGAATAGCATTGAAACATGTATATTATCATATACAAAATAGATTTCCAGTCCAGGTTTCATGCATGAGACAGGGCACTCAAAGATGGTGCACTGGGATAACCCTGAGGGATGTGATGGGGAGGGAGGGAGGGAGGGTCAGGACGGGGAACATATGTACACCCATTGCTGATTCATGTCAATGTATGGCAAAAACTACCACAATATTGCAAAGTAATTGGCCTCCAATTAAAATAAATTAAAATAAAATATAAAAAAATTAAGTGTTAAAAGAAAGGTATGAAGACAATGTTTAATCAAATAAAGAATTTCAATAAAAACAAGACAAATGGAAATTCCAGAGTTGGGAAAAAAAAAAAAGAAATGAAATGAACAGATGGATCACGGGTAACAGTGGGGAGAAATACTATAAGATGAGTAAACATAAAATTATGGGAAAGTGAGAAGAGGTGGAAGAGAGGATAAGAAATACAACACAGTATACCTGTGATGGATTCATTTTGATGTTTGGCAAAACTAATACAATTACGTAAAGTTTAAAAATAAAATAAAATTAAAAAAAAAAAAAAGAAGAAGATTCGAGTAGAAAGGGCATATTTTCCGTCCTAAGTGTCTAGGTTCAAAAGTTTGTTTTTGTGGGTGCAGGAAGGCTGGTGACTATGGACTTGGTGATGTGTGACACTCTCTGTTGGGGGATTCCATTCTAACTAGTTGGCCACAGGAGCAGAATTAATTGGCTTGCTGCACCTCTGGACATACTTTGTCTCTTTCGTATCTATGCAAAAGCTAGAAAGTGAAAAAAAAAATATATTGGCAACAACCTTTTAGAGCTGTGTGCTTACTGTAGGTTTGTGTAGGTTAAGTGAGCTGTTTTGGGGGCCTAATTCAGAAATCTCTGAAGGAGGAAATGGTGACCCACTCCAGTACTCTTACCTGGAAAATCCCACAGACATAGGAGCCTGGTGGGTTACAGTCCATGGGGTCGCAAAGTGTCGGATATGACTTAGTGACTGAGCATGCATATACACAGAAACCTGGGTGAAAGGAGCTGATGGGAATTTATCCAAGAGCAGAGTTTACGAGGCTCCAGTATGTGGACACAGTTCAGTGCAGTCACTCAGTCGTCTCCGACTTTTTGCGACCCCATGAATCGCAGCACGCCAGGCTTCCCTGTCCATCACAAACTCCTGGAGTTCACTCAAACTCATGTCCATTGCATCGGTGATGCCATCCAACCATTTTGTCCTCTGTCGTCCCCTTCTCCTCCTGCCCCCAATCCCTCCCAGCTTCAGGGTCTTTTCCAATGAATCAATCCTTCACATGAGGTGGCCAAAGTACTGGAGTTTCAGCTTTAGCATCATTCCTTCCAAAGAACACCCAGGACTTATCTCCTTTAGGATGGACTGGTTGGATCTCCTTGCAGTCCAAGGGACTCTCAAGAGTCTTCTCCAACACCACAGTTCAAAAGCATCAATTCTTCAGTCTTCAGCTTTCTTCACAGTCCAACTCTAGCATCCATACATGACCACTGGAAAAACCATAGCCTTGACTAGACAGACCTTTGTTGACAAAGTAATGTCTGTGCTTTTGAATATGCTATCTAGATTGGTCATAACTTTCCTTTCAAGGAGTAAGCATCTTTTAATTTCATGGCTGCAGTCACCATCTGCAGTGATTTTGGAGCCCCAAAAAATAAAGTCTGACACTGTTTTCACTGTTTTCCCATCTATTTCCCATGAAGTGATGAGACCAGATGCCATGATCTTCGTTTTCTGAATGTTGAGCTTTAAGCCAACTTTTTCACTCTCCTCTTTCACTTTCATCAGAGGCTTTTTAGTTCCTCTTCACTTTCTGCCATAATGGTGGTGTCCTCTGCATATCTGAGATTATTGATATTTCTCCCGGCAATCTTTATTCCAGCTTGTGCTTCCTCCAGCCCAGCGTTTCTCATGATGTACTCTGCATATAAGTTAAATAAGCAGGGTGACAATATACAGCCTTGACATACTCCTTTTCCTATTTGGAACCAGTCTGTTGTTCCATGTCCAGTTCTAACTGTTTCTTCCTGACCTGCACATAGGTTTCTCAAGAGGCAGGTCAGGTGGTCTGGTATTCCCATCTCTTCCAGAATCTTCCACAGACCTATGCTATTCCACTATATTAGAAAAATCCAGGAGGTTACTGAAGAACCTACCCTTTAAAGACCTCTATCAGCGCTATATGACTCTATCCTTTTGGGGCTTTTATAACTGATGAGTTATAAAATATATTTGGTAGATGAATGTACCTCTAGGTAAATTCATCCTTGTATGTAAGTAAAGCAGCTAACGCAGATTGTTTTTCTCATTCCTGATAGATTTTTGATACTACCCATCTTAGTTAGCTCTGGATCCATAACAAAATACCATAGATAGCATGACTTAAACAATAGAAATATTTGTCTCATGGTTCAGGGGGCTGGAAGTATGACAGTCAGGGTGCCTGTATGTTGGGTTCTGACGAGAGCCTTCTTCTTGTCTTGGAGATGGTCACCACCTTGTTTTGTGTGCACATGGCCTTTTCTTGGTGAGCATGTGAGAGAGAGAGAGCACTAAAGGTGTTTTTAAAAAAAGGAAAAATGAAATTATTTACTGTGTATTGCAGGGCACTGGTGACAGATGAAATAGAAAAGTTAAATATGAACACTTACCTTGTCTCCATCCTTTTGCCATTAGTACAATGTTAATATTGCAAACTTAGATTTTCCAACAACTAGCCTATTCCATGGAGGTTATTGAAGAACCATAATGGCAGGTATGGCAGATAAAGTGTATTTAGAGACTGGGGCTGGGCGGAAACTAAAGGGTAAGAGCTTTTCACATTCTATTCCTTCTGCTTGGAATAGTCTGGTCTATTTTTTGTGTCTGTTATTGTTTTTGACCTCACCCTATGGCATGCAAGATCATAAATTCCCCCACCAGGGATCAAACCTGAGCCCTCTGCTGTGAAAGTGTGGAGTGTCTTAACTACTATTGGAAGGCCAGGGGGGTCCCTATTCTGGTCTATCTTGAATATGCTGTATCTTCTTCTCTTTGGGGAAGAATTAATTGCTACTTCTGTTCTTTGGAGCTTTTTAAATTGTGAATTTTAAAATTTATTGACTTTAGGAGTGTGAATTCTTTGATTTTAGTAAACAAATTTCTTTATTATCCATTAAATAAGAATTGTTAACTCTGTTGTTTAAAGCCTCTATTTTGTCTACTGTTGAGTTTTTACAGGTATAGTGAAGTCACTCAGTCATGTCTGACTCTTTGTGACCCCACAGACTGTAGCCCACCAGCCTCCTCTGTTCATGGGATTCTCCAGGCAAGGAACACTGAAGTGGGTTGCCTTTTCCTTCTCCAGGGGATCTTCCTGACTCAGGGATCGAACCCAGGTCTTCCTTCATTGGAGCCAGACGGTTTACCATCCAAACCACCAGGGAAGCCCCTTCTTACAGGTATAGTATAGTCTTAAATAGTAGATTTTAAAAAATATTTTCTTATGTTTATACCAGTTTTAATATAGAGTCTAGGATAGCTACCTTATACATAAATGTTTGTTATTATATATTTTAATAGACTGTAGTTTTCCAGAATATAAAATGTCCCTCTGACACATTCAAGGGGCTCCTCGGTAGCGCTAGTGGTAAAGAACCTGCCTGCTGATACAGGAGACGTAAAAGACTCAGGTTTGATCCCTGGGTCAGGAAGATCCCCTAGAGGGGACATGGCAACCCCTTCCAGTATTTTTGTCTGGAGAATCCCATGGACAGAGGAGCCTGGTAGGCTTAGTCCTTGGGGTCACAAAGAGTCAGACACGACTAGAGTGACTTGGCATGCATGACATGGTCAATACTTATTAGTCTTAAGTTCGTTTTGTCTTAAATTGACTTTACCACAATGCTTAACTTTTGTTTGTGTTTGCCTTCTCTGCACTTTTTTCTAGCCATTGTGAATAGTATATAGCTTAATTTTTAGACACTCCATACAGAGTTTAGAAACTCTGTATTTTGATGGAAGACTGCTGCTGCTGCTAAGTCGCTTCAGTCGTGTCCGACTCTGTGTGACCCCATAGACGGCAGCCCACCAGGTTCCCCCATCCCTGGGATTCTCCAGGTAAGAACACTGGAGTGGATAACTGTTAACATTTTTTGTATATGTGTGATTAATGACGTGTTTGAACTTATTTGTCAAATTATCATACTTTCTCTTCCCTTCTTTTGTTAAATAGATCACATGTTTTTGCCACATGCCTTTTTCTTCTCTAGTGGTTTTGGCAATTCACATAACTAATTGGTATATAATTTATAATAGTATTCACAAAATTTTAATTTTGTTGAACTTATTTATGTTTTTGCTTAGATCTAATATATAACTCTATCATTTACCATAGTTATATACATATGTACAAACACATACATACATATATAATATATATTTAGTTGAACTTAAATGCTGTCTATGAAATGGTAAGAACCTTAAAACACTATAAATTATCTCCCTCCCAAAGCTCTTACTCCTAGCCCTCTACCAACTTCCTCTGTTGAAATCATCAGATATTTTAGTACCAGAAATTTGATTCCTACTTGATTTTTTACATTATGCCTCACAAATATTTTAACATAACTAAGGTCATTGGTTTCTTTGCTCTCTACTTTTTCTGTTGGCCTACTTCTTCCATGTTCTTGGGCTCTTTGTTTCCCCTGTTTTATACTGAAGTGTAATTATTTTTAGAGAACAACTGTGGGTGGTAAATTTTCTGACTCATTGCATATCTGAAAATGCCATTATTTTGCCTTCCAATTTGAATGTTAGCTTTTAAGTGCAGTATTTTATGTTTAAAACCAGTTTTTTTTGGTGATAATGTTAAAGCTGTAATGTAAAATATAGCTTTGCTATTTTTTGACTCTGTGTTGCCAAAGAGATGATTCTTGCCCATCTGATCTGTGGGGTCGTTTTGTAGATAACCTATTTTTTTCCACTCTAAAATCTTGCAGGTTTTTTTTTTAATCTTTGGAATTCTTAATCCTCAGCATAGTGGCCAAGATACATGTCTCTTCTCATTCATCTTGTTTGGTATTCCATAAGCTCTTTCAACTGTGCCATTAGATCTAAAATTTTCTTCTGGATTTATGTGATTTCTCTGTCATTTTCTCCCACTCCAGTTTGTTTGTTCTTTCTGGCACTCTTATTAAATAGATGTTGGAATTTGCTTTCCTTGTCTATTAACTTTTCTCTCATTTTTTCCATTTGTTTCTTTGTGCTGTGTTCTAGATTTCTTTGGCTCCATCCTCAACTCATGGATTTACTATCTAGCTGTGCACATTTCTCTACTCAATTCATCTGTCAAAGTTGTTTTTGTTTGTCTGGTTTTTTTTTTTTTAAACAATTCAACTACTTTAACTTTGTGTCCACAAAATCTATTTCTTTCTTTACGTATATAGTATTCTCAAAGAGCTGATGATAATTATAAAGTTTGTTTTCTTTATTTTATCTGTCTCTTTTGTGTTATTTTACTTGTTTATTTGCTTATATAAATTTTCTTTATTTTGTTTTTTTCTGAAATTATTTGTAATTCTTTTGTTTTCTAAAAATTTTGTATTTAAGTAACCCTCATTAAGTTATCCTCATCTGAATATGGCTTCTGGTTATGTTTACCATAAACTCTTTGGTGATTTTGAGTGAAAGATAAAAATACTTCACATTGTGTAAACTGCTTACAGGCATCTTTTCTATTTTCAAGAGCTATTGCTGGTTTATCATTTTAAATGTAAATATACTTTTTATTTCATGATATTTTAAACAGAACAGTGGAACTTATGCTTCTTTCTCTGTATTAAGCCAATTCTCTTTTAACTAATTTGAAATAGTTAAGATGAAGATTATTATGTTTTCTCTCTTACTACATTTGTAAGTAGATATTCGTATATAAAAGATATCATTTTCCTTTTCTTTTGTGGTACCTGAGGCATAAGAAGAGGTGGAGATGTCTATTCATTCTGCCATATAGATCTAATCCTCTCAGTATTTTGTAACCACAAAATAGTGATAATCAAATTCACTCTTACTGAATCTTATGCTTTGTATTCCATTCATGGTTTGCACATGATGTCTGTTTGATAAACTTTTGCAGAATTGAAACACATTAAACTGAATGTTAACGTCCCCTAAGCATCAACACTTTTGTTTAGTAAGTCTAGAGTAAGCATGAATCTCTATAGAGGCTGAAAGAAGAATTGTAACCATTCTTACATAATAGAGTGATGAAATCAAGTATCTAATTTCAGTGATTTTTTAAAAAATGTGTGAATCAGCAATTTGTTCAGCTGAAAAAATCTCCTGTTTTAGTTCAAGGGTAGTATTGTTAATACATGAATCAGAGTATCCTGATTTAAATAATTTTCTTCACAGATCTTTCTCACTAGAAGAAAATATAAATCACTAATATTATGTCTCATTTTGTAATCATTTGGACTATTTCCATTGGATCCAGTGACTAATAGTCTCTTTCATGGGTAAAAAAAGAGAAAAATAAAAATGAAAGTGTCTATTCTCTCCTATATGTTATGTCTGATTTATACCTGTATCTGTATGAATGAATTTTAGACAATAACAGGAAAAGTGCAAGTGACTCTTTTAAAATTATGTGGATTTTTTTCTTCCCAAACATAGCAATAAACAAGGGAAATTTATTTTTGAGTTGATACCCACTCTGTACTAGAGAGCTTCCCAGGTGGCTCAGCAGTAAAGAATCCGCCTGCAATGCAGAAGATCTGGGTTCGATCCCTGGGTTGGGAAGATCCCCTGGAGGAGGAAATGGCAACCCACTCCAGTATTCTTGCCTGAAAAATCCCATGGACAGAGGGGCCTGTCAGGCTACAGTCCATGGGTAGGGAAGAGTTGGACATGACTGAGCACATACACACACACACACACACACACACACACACACACACACATACCGTGCTAGAGCTGTGCTGGCTATGAGGTCTCTGTATGTAGGTCCACCATGGGGGCAAATCCATTAAAATTCAGAAAGATTTTCTTCATATTTAGGATGGTTAGTACCAAAAGAAAACAAGTAAACAGAAAGAAAATAAGTTTGGGTAAGGATGAGGAAGAATAAGAATTCCTATGCTTTGCTGGTTGGACTGCTAAATGGTGCAGCCACTGGTGTAGTGGATGCTCAAAAAGTTAAAAATAGAATTATTGTATGATCTAGCCATTCTGCTTCCAGGTGCATGCCCCCAAAGAATTGAAAACAGGAACTCAAATAGGTATTTATGTTCATGTTCTCAGCAGCATTATTCACAAGAGCCAAAAGGTGGATGCAAACCAAGTATCTGTTATCAAATGGATGGATCAGAAAAATGTGGTATAGACATGAAACAGAACATTATTCATCCTTAAAAAGAAAAGAAATTCTGACACATGCCACAATGTGGATGAATCTGGAGGATGCTGTGCTAAACAAAATCAGTTCAGTTCAGTCACTCAGTTTTGTCCAACTCTTTGCAACCCCATGGACTGCAGCATGCCAGGCTTCCCTGTCCATCACCAACTCCTGGAGCTGGCTCAAACTCATGTCAGTTGAATCAGTGATGCCATCCAACCCTTTCATCCTCTGTTGTCCCCTTGTCCTCCTGCCTTCAATATTTCCCAGCATCAGGGTCTTTTACAATGAGTCAGTTCTTTGCATCAGGTGACCAAAGTAATGGAGCTTCAGCTTCAGCATCAGTCCTTCCAATGAATATTAAGGACTGATTTCCTTTAGGATGGACTTGTTGGATCTTCTTGCAGTCCAAGGGACTCTCAAGAGTCTTCTCCAACACTACAGTTCAAAAGCATCAATTCTTTGGTACTCAGCTTTCTTTATGGTCCAACTCTTACAGCCATGCATGACAAGTGGAAAAACCATAGCTTTGACTAGACAGACCTTTGTCAGCAAAGTAATGTCTCTGCTTTTTAATATGCTGTCTAGGTTTGTCATAGGTTTTCTTCCAAGAAGCAAGTATCTTTTAATTTCATTGCTGCAGTCACCATCTGCAGTGGTTTTGGAGCCCAAGAAAATAAAGTTTGTCACCGTTTCCATTGTTTCCCCACCTATTTGTCATGAAGCAATGGGATTTTTTTGAATGATGAGTTTTAAGCCAGGTTTTTCACTCTCTTCTTTCACTTTCATCAAGAGGCTCTATAGTTCTTCCCTTCTGACACACAGGTGGTGTCATCTGCATATCTGATGCATATCTGTCATCTGCATATTCTCCCTGCAATCTTGAGTCCCACTTGTGCTTCATTCAGCCCGGCATTTCGCATGATGTACTCTGCATAGAAGTTAAATAAGCAAGGTGACATTATGCAGCTTTGACCTACTCCTTTCCCAATTTGGAACCAGTTCATTGTTCCACGTCCAATTCTAACTGTTGCTTCTTGACCTGCATACAGATTTCTCAGGAGGCAGGTCAGGTGGTCTGGTATTCCCATCTCCTGAAGAATTTTCCACAGTTTTTTGTGATCCATACAGTCAAAGGCTTTGGTATAGTCAATAAAGCTGGCTTGAACATCTGGATGTTCTCAGTTCACATATTATTGAAGCTTCACTTGGAGAATTTTGAGTATTAGTTTGTTAGTGTGTGAGATGAGTGCAATTGTGCAGTAGTTTGAACATTCCTTGGCATTGATTTTCTTTGGAATGAAAACTGACCTTTTCCAGTCCTGTGGCCACTTATGAGTTTTCCAAATTTGCTGGTATATTGAGTGCAACACTTTAACAGCATCATCTTTTAGGATTTTAAGTAATTCAACTGGAATTCCATCACTTCCACTTGCTTTGTTTGCAGTGATGCTTCCTAAGGCCCACTTTAGTTCACATTCCAGGATGTCTGGCTCTAGGTGAGTGAGCACACCATTGTGGTTGCCTGGGTCATTAAGGTCTTTTTTGTATAGTTCTTCTGTGTATTTTTCCACCTTCTGCCATTCATCTGCTTCTTTTACCTAAATGAAATAAGCTAGTTCAAAAGACAAATCCTGTGTGATTTCATTTAATATGAAATACCTAGAGTGGTCAATTCATAGAGATAAAGAATAGAAGGATATTTGCTACAGACTGAGGGCCGGAGGGGATGAGAAATTGTGTAGTAGGTCCAGAATTTCAGTTGAGAGAAGATGAAGATATTCTGAAGATAGACAGTGATAATGGTTGCAGAAAAATGTGAATTCACTGAATACTTAATGTCATAGAACTGTAGCTATTGCTGTTCATTTGCTAAGTCATGTCTGACTCTGCCACCTCAGGGACTGTAGCATGCCAGGCTACTCTGATATTCACTAACTCCTGGAGCTTGCTCCAATTCATGTCCATTGAGTCACTGATGTTATATAACCATCTCATCCTCTGCCACCCCATTCTCCTTTTGCTTTCAATCTTCCCCAGCATCAGGGTCTTTTCCAATGAACTGGCTCTTCCCATTAGGTGGCCAAAGTATTGGAGCTTGAGTTTCAGCAACAGTCCTTCCAATGAATATTTCAAATTGGTTTCCTCTAATATTAACTGATTTGATCTCCTTGCAGTCCAAGGGACTCTTGAGTCTTCTCCAACACCACAAGTTGAAAGCATCAATTCTTTGGCGCTCGTATTTTTTTTATGGTCCAACTCTCACATCTGTACATGACCACTGGAAAAACCACAGCTCTGATTATATGCACTGTTTTCTACTTCAACTCTTTTATGACCCCATGGACAGAAGAGCCTGGCAGGCTACTTACTGTCCATAGGATTCTCCAGGCAAGAATACTGGAGTGACTCCTTCTACAGGGGATCTTCCTGACCCAGAGTTTAAACCCACTTCTCTTGCATTGGCAGATGAATTCTTTACCACTGAGCCACCAGGGAAGCCCAGCATAGAATTACATCAGTTCAGTTCAGTTCCGTCGCTCAGTCATGTCCGACTCTTTGCTTCCCCATGGACTTCAGCATGCCAGGCTTCCCTATCCATCACCTACTTCCGAAGCCTACTCAAACTCATGTCCATTGCATTGGTGATGCCATCCAACCATCTCATCCTCTGTCATCCTCTTCTCCTGCTTTCAATTTTTTCCCAGCATCAGGGTCTTTTACATTGAGTTGGTTCTTTGCATCAGGTAGCCAAAGTACTGGAGTTTCAGCTTCAGCATCAGTCCTTCCAATGAATACTCAGGACTGATTTCCTTTAGGATGGACTTGTTGGATCTCCTTGCAGTCCAAGGGATTCTCAAGAGTCTTCTCCAACACCACAGTTCAAAAGCATCAATTTTTCAGTGCTCAGCTTTCTTTACAGTCCAACTCTTACATCCATACATGACTACTGGAAAAACCATAGCTTTGACTAGATGAACCTTTGTTGACAAAGTAATGTCTCTGGCTTTTAATAGGCTGTCTAGGTTGGTCATAGCTTTTCTTCCAAGGAGCAAGCATCTTTTAATTTCATGGCTGCAGTCACCATCTGCAGTGATTTTGGAGCCCCAAAAAATAAAGTCTGTCACAGTTTCCCCATCTATTTGCCATGAAGTGATGGGACCAGATTCCATGATCTTAGTTTTCTGAATGCTGAGTTTTAAGCCAACTTTTTCACTCTCCTCTTTCACTTTCATCAAGAGGCTCTTTAGTTCTTCTTCACTTTCTGCCATGACAGTGCTGTCACCTAAGTACATTTTACCACACATACCAAAAAAAAAAAAAAAAAAAAACCCAAACAAAAAACAAATCCTCATTTGAAGGGTTAAGTAACATTCCTAAGTTCTACTGTTGATAAGTAATAAAGTGAAAATTCCAATCCAGTCACTTCATTCATTTATTCAGTCAGCAAACTTTACTGTGTTCCTACTATGCTAGCCAGACACTGTGCTGGGGCTAGAATGCTTGAGAGAATAGAGGAAAGATCCCTGCCCACTTGGAACTTATATTCAAGCTGGAGGAGAGAGACAATAAATCAAAATAATTAAAGTATAAGTTATGTGGTATGTGAGAAGGTGATAAGTGCTCGTGATAAAAAGAAAATTGGAACAAGGAAGGAGGAACCTGGCTGCCAGTGTAACTGACTTCTAAACTCAGGCTTCATCCATAAACCTCTGTTGTCTGTCAGGATATAATATTTCAGAAAAAATATGGGGGTTTTCTTTATTTTGGAAGACTTTTTGTTTTGTCTGTTTTCCCTTTTCCTGCAAGTAATTTATTAAGAAAGTAAAAATAAGTCATGTTTTATTTCTCTAAGAATCAGACGAGAGCTCTTTACAACAATACATTGAAATAATATTTCTTCTCTAAGAAAACCTCAACATGTAGGTTATTGTCCCTTTTGCAAACGTAGGAAATAAAAGACATGTGGAGCTTGGAGAAGACTCGTGCACCTCAAATGGGAAAAATGCTCTTGAGCAATACAAGAGTTCTCAGGCTTCCAAATATGGCTATTAATATATTTGTATTAAAATCTTGGATCTGGATTTTACTACTGTGTGGCCTTGAGCAAGCCAGATTTTCTTACAAGAAAAATGAACAGAAAAACATAGGCTCTATTCACTTTGCAAAGCTATTGTGATAACCAAATAATACTGTCTTAGAGAAACAGTTATTTACCATGCACTATGTAAAGATGACTAAGGCACTGGTAATCTGTGCTAAGTCACTCAGTCGTGTCCAACTTTTTGTGACCTTATGGATCGTAGCCCACCAGCCCCTCTGTCCAAGGGATTTTCCAGGCAAGAATACTGCAGTGGGTTGTCGTGCCCTTCTCTAGGGGATCTTCCTCACCCAGCGATCTAACCCACGTCTCTTAATGTCTCCTGCATTGGCATGTGGGTTCTTTACCACTAGTGCAACTTTGGAAGCCTCCAGGTAATATTGTTATTATTATTTTTAATTAATTTTAATTAAAATTTAGTATTATTATTTTTAATACATGCTTCCTTTTATACTGAATATGAGGGCCTGATTTTGGAAGACCTACAGTTGCCCTAGATGGACGCTGAAGCCTTAAACATTCTCATATCACAAAGAAGGGAAAGAAGAACCAACATCTTCCTACTCAATGTCAGTGGAACCACTGAAGCTCTAGTCTTAGCCTCATAAAATGTCTTCAGTGTGCCATGAGGAATCACTAATGAAGCCATCAGAATCACAGTCTTGCAACCTGTCATTTTAAAGAGATTTCCTGAAGTTTTCTTCAGTTTAGCATTTTTTTCTTCAATAAGAAAATAATTTCCCCCTTTTATATTCTTAAGTGTGTGAGTTCAATAAATGGTGAAAACCTAAAGACAAAAAAAAAAGAAACTGATGGAAAACTTACAGCCCAGCGTATACATCCTTTACCAGCATAACAAAGCTAGAGTTTACTCACCAAATGCAAATGCTTAGGGTGAGTATGAATTAAATCATCATTGGTGTGTAAGTATATGCATGTCTGCACTGAGACACTTCTTTGTTAAACAGTGTGTGACAAGTATGTCCATCCTAGGAGGAAGTGACTGCTCATGTACAAGATGAAGAACTCAATTCATGCTGCAGCTTAAAAAAAAAAATTAATGCAGTATATTTATGTATTGTATCTGCTACACTGTATTGTAATTAAACATGTAGGTGTCTGATCCCCCTTTTCTACTGTGAGCTTCCAAGAGAGAGAGTCCAAAAGACAGAGGTCTTAGTCACCCAGTGTTTAGTGCGATATTTGGTACATATAGGGTATGATATCTTAGCTAGCATTTTGTGCAGAGTTCAGTGTTGCAGGTCTGAGTGGTCAGTGATTTTTCATATGGCTCAGGTAACTCGATGGCAAAGTAAATTTTCTCGGGAGAGAAATTGGGAAAGGTTCAGAGGATACCTGGCCCCAGCCCAGAGGACAAAGGTTCAGAGCCTGGCTTTAATCCTCACATGTGTGCTAGAGGGCTACTTCATATCCATGTTGGGTTTTGGTCCAGAAAACTCATGAGTCAAAAACCAATATCAGTGAAAGATACTTCAGATTTAAAGGTCTATATGTGTTGAGATGTGGCAAGAAAATAGGGGAAGAAAAAAGGGAAAGAAATGAGAGAATGAAGCAGGAAAAAAGTAGAGATGGAAGAAAAAGCCACTATGTAAAGGTAGAAAACTGATTCAAATAGAACTGTGCAAGCAAAAACCTGAGTGGGAATAAGTGTCAATCGGGAATTAGCAAAGTATAGCACTGAGGATATAGAAGTGTCCTGGAGATTGTCCTATGCATCACAGGGTATCGTATGATTTCCAAAATGTTTACAGCAAAACACAACAGATAGCAGAAGGTTGAGCTTATACTGAAAGGTAAAAGACGACCAAGCAAGAACAGTGATCTGGACATCTTCAATACCCATGCCTGATGCATGAAAGTCCTCTCTGGAGAATGTATTGGTCATCTTTAGGATCCTTCTCCTTGCCTCAGTGCATTCCTCCCACCTCTGCTGCAGATCCTCCTGCTTTTATCTGATTCTCTTTCTTTTCCAGATTACCACCTTCTGATTAGCCCTTTACAAAGTTGAATCAGTTGGAAAGTCTGTCTGGATTGAATTTGAGGTTCACCCTAAGACATGGCCTTCTGTGCTTTTTCCTTTTCTTCAGACCCTGCAGCCTGCTGGCAAGCGATACCCTTACCTTCATCTGTTCTAAACTCAGAGGACTCAAGGGCCCCAGTGGAGTTCTCTGGATTTCCCCAACTAGTTATTTTGGAAAAATAACATCTTAAGATGTTTTAATTACATGCATATGTTTACCTATCTGTGCACAATTTAAGTCATGGAATAAACAAATAACTTGACAAACTCTGTTTCAGACATAATGAGTTTGGTGTAAGTATGTGAGACTACCCTGTAGACAGGTCAATTTATAGGCTAGTAGGCAGGTCTAGTGGAGAAGGCAATGGCACCCCACTCCAGTACTCTTGCCTGGAAAATCCCATGGATGGAGGAGCCTGGTGGGCTGCAGTCCATGGGGTCGCTAAGAGTCGGACAAGACTCAGCGACTTCACTTTCACTTTTCACTTTCCTGCATTGGAGAAGGCAATGGCAACCCACTCCAGTGTTCTTGCCTGGAGAATCCCAGGGACAGGGGAGCCTCACGGGCTGCCGTCTCTGGGGTCGCACAGAGTCAGACACGACTGAAGCAACTTAGCAGCAGCAGCAGGCAGGTCTGGAGATCAGACAAAGGTCTGGGTAGAAAAACCAGTTGAGGAGCTACCAAGTTGAGGAGCTCCAAGAAAAACCAGTTGAGGAGCTCCAAGTTCTCCTGCCTGCCATCCTTCTCATATACTTTCAGTTATTTTTACAACGCACATATACAAGCAGGTCATTGCCTACATACAAAAATCTGAATGACTAGAATACAAAAAATTGAAGTTTAAATGCTTCAACACGAGCATTCAAATGCCAAAGCTTGGCTCTTTGTAGACTTTTCCATCTAATTTCCCACCACAGGCTTTCCATGGAGCCATAGCATCAGCCTATGCATCCTTTTACTGCAAACATGCTTGGCAATATCCCACCTTCAGGATTTTGCTCAAGTTGTTTTCTGTGAAGGCCAATCTCTTCCTGAAGGCCCTTCTAAAATCCTTCAAGAAGAAAGACATTTTCTTGCATCTTATGTCTTTAATAATTATATCTTTATCTACATAAAGCTGTTTGTGCAAGTCTTCCTCTATTTTATCAACATATTTACTAATCATCTTATTTCTAAATATTTTACATCTCTCAAGAAATCAGAATAGCATTTAAGGTATAGTCTTCACTGTTTGATGGCTTTCAAATAGTCAGTAGGAAAAGGATTTGGCTCCTCTAAGAAGACTTTAATTACATAAGGTAATAAATCTCCATTAATTAGAGGCGCTGAATGAGAAATGGAGGTGAACTTGAGGAGGGTACAGTTCCAAGTTCTACTGTGAATCTTATCCACCAGAACTAGGGTAAGAGAAAGGAAGTTACAGTTCATTATCCCAAAATGATAGGGGACAATTAAGAAAATACTTAATAACTTAACATCACTCCAAGGACCTGAGCTATCCTAAGGTGAGGCAGCTATGGCTTTTTTTTCTGAGCTCTACAGGAAAAAAAGTATTTGTGTGAAAAACAAACACACACACACAGAAAATAAACCTAGCATATTTAATAGCACGGGATTTCAACAGAATTTTCTATTGGAGAAAGGAAATGGCAACCCACTCCAGTGTTCTTGCCTGGAGAATCCCAGGGACGGGGGAGCCTGGTGGGCTGCCGTCTATGGGGTCGCACAGAGTCGGATACGACTGAAGCGACTTAGCAGCAGAGAATAACCATCATTTCAGTACAGCTGAGGTGTCACAGGCACATAAAAAAGAGTCAGAGATTGGAGCTTGAGTGAATTTGTAGACCACACTAAAATGCTTGGGTGATTTCCATCATAGGATTTTGTCTAATATTACATTATATTATATGCTTAGTTCCACTTCATTAAGGCTTCCCTGGGGGCTCAGACAGTAAAGAATTTTCCAGTAATGCGACAGAGCTGGGCTCTATCCCTGGGTTGTGAAGATGCCCTGGAAAAGGGAAGATCCCCTGAAGAAGGGAATGGCAAACCACTCCAGTACTCTTGCCTAGAGAATCCCATAGACAGAGGAGCCTGGCGGGCTACAGTCTGTATGGTCACAAAGAGTCAGACACGACTGAGGGACTAACATTTTCACTACATTAAAATTTTTATAAATACTATCTTAATGACTATCAGTTCAGTTCAGTTCAGTTCAGTCGTTCAGTCGTGTCCGACTCTTGGCGACCCCGTGAATTGCAGCACGCCATCAAATTGATATATCATGATTTGTTTAAGGATAACTTGGTTATTCCGTTTTGTTTTGTTTTTACTTTTGTAAACATTGTAGCAGTAAATACCTTTGCAAATCTTTGCTTGTGATAGTCCATTGCTCATTGTTTTCTAGAAGAGCCAATTTGGGGTAAGTGTAGAAACCTTTTAGGCTCAAAGAAACCAGACATCATAATGGCCCTATTCCAGGCCCTCATCTCTTCTTAGGTTAGAAAAAATGTTGAGTTTCTATGACAGCCTATTAATTAATCTCCCTGCTTCCAGTCCAGCACCCCCTCTAATCCATTCCTTACATTAAGCCAAAGTAAACTTTCTAAAATATAAATCTGGTCCCGTCCTCCCTACTAAACTTCATAGAATGTCTTCCTAATATGTCGTGTATAAAACATCCAAATCTAAGAACATTTTGAGACTTTAATACATATTACCAAACTGCTTACAGGAAGGTTGCCATAATTCATACTCCAACAAACAGTGTACAAATTATATGGATCTTATCATGCCCTTTCCAACAGATGGTATTCTCATTTGTTGCATATATTGTAGTCTGTCTCTCCCATTAATTCATTAAATTAGTAATTAATTACAATCAGGAATGCTGTCCTATCCATTTTTGAATCATAACATCCAGTGCAATATTAATGAGCAATGAATGAATTAACACTACTTAACTCAAGCACTTCATCAGTGTGGAGAATTTAAGAGCCTTTTGTCCTTTGCTCTTTTGAGATTTGGGGTGAGACAGGGTCAAGACCAGGAGTTGAGAATTCAAACAAGGGTTGGGGCATCAGACACAACCAAAGGTCAAAGTAGGTAACATGGTAACATAAGTTATTAGTTCAGGGCATCTCACAAACATTGCTCTCCTATGGATTATTCCAGTCTTGTTTTAGACTCCTAAAAACACACCTTGTTTGTTGCATAACACATAGTTTTTTGACTGAAAAAGCCAGGTGAGGAGACCAAGTGACTTCACCCCATTTCACTCCTTCAAGTGAGTCTCGCTACATTGAGGAAAGTTTTTCTATTAGAAGGAACTGATGCCAGTTTCCGGAGAAGGCAATGGCACCCCACTCCAGTACCCTTGCCTGGAAAATCCCATGGACAGAGGAGCCTGGTAGGCTGCAGTCCATGGGGTCGCTAAGAGTCAGACACGACTGAGCAACTTCCCTTTCACTTTTCACTTTCATGCATTGGAGAAGGAAACGGCAACCCACTCCAGTGTTCTTGCCTGGAGAATCCCAGGGACAGGGGAGCCTGGTGGGCTGCCGTCTATGGGGTCGCACAGAGTCAGACATGACTGAAGCGACTTAGCAGCAGCAGCAGCAGATGCCAGTTTCATATGCAAGGCTGGAAGTGCACAGGGAAGGTTCATTTACTGCCAGGAGGAGCTTCATGAATATGAACCCTCCCTAGAACTGTGTGCCTTTCAGACTTTGACATGTAGATAACTCACTGGAGAATCTTGCTAAAATACTGGATTCTGATGCAGAAAACCTGGCTTGGGTACTGCTATTTTGCATTTCATAACAAGCTCCTAGGTAATGCTGTTGTTGTTAATACGTAGACCATGCATTGTGAGTAGGACAACTCTAGCGTATTGTCTATTTCCTCATCTGCTTGAAAATTTTACTACTTACCCGCAAAATACTGTTGCGAGACTTAGATATCAAAAGTCTAACCAATTTACCTGGTTCTATAAGTATGTCATTGATGCCCTGGAAAGGATGAAACAATAATTCTACAATAGACACATTTCATTGTTGCCAGTGGGCCTCAAACTTAGCTACACATTAAAATCCTCCGAAAAGCCTTTAAAACATCCTGATGCCAGGGCCCCATCCAGACCAATGAAACCAAAATCTCTTGTGATTAAAAACCAAGCATGGGTAATTCTATGAAGCTGCCCTGGAGACTTTACTGGACAGTCAAGGGTGTGTCAATTCTATATACATCCCCATCAACTTTCCAATTTCAAAATTATTGGAAATTTTTAGTCGTTGGTGTCATTAAGTCTTGGGGCTGTTTTAAACTTTTCATATGAGGTGACTGTGTGCTGATGAATTGAGGATACTCCTGAAATCTGAGTCTGGGGCTCCAGACCTTCCTTTTGTACACTAGGCACTTCAAACAGCTATAGGAGCACATCTTCTAAAGATTCACTCAAGTCTGGGGGCGTGTATAGGAGTTTCCAACCCAGCTGAACATCAGAAACCAGACCTGCCTCTAAGGTTTTGCACAGATTCCCAGGCCCAGCAGCAGGTAGGCAAGGCTCTGATATCTGGCTGGCATTTTTAATTCTTTGAAAAATGTTTCTTGGTAATTCTGATGCCCCAGTAGGTTTGAAGTCAAAGCATAAATACTTGCTGGATAAATAGAAAATGAAATTCATCAAGGAAATACTATGATGATGTCTTTACTAGAAAACAATGGTTTAGTTGTAACTTTAATACCCTGAATTATAGTTGTTTTTACTGAAACCAGTAAATTATTTGGTCTCAAATTCTCCCAAAATAACAATAAAATAACATCACTTTTTACCTGATTTGGAGGATTCTGCCAACAGTTCTGTTGTGTGACCAAGGATGGTTCTGTTGTGTGACCATAGTAACAGCGTTGTATGACACAGTGCTGTGTGACTAACAGTGACACAGTGCTGGGACCATAGTTTAGACTCTGAGAAACACTTGAACCTCCTTTGACTGTGACCTTAGCTTTGTTGTGGCTCAGACTTTTACATCTTGTGTACATATTGATAGTCCTCATAGGAAAAAGATTCCAAAAGGGTTCTGTTGTGCTTTAACTATAAAGTACTCTTTAAAGAACTTTCTCTTTTATGGGAAAATCCAATTGAAGTGTCCTGTGATGACCAAACATAATTGTTTACAGAGGAGTATATTGCTTCAGAAAGTATAAACCACCAAAGACGGGGTCCTTGACCTAAGAAGCTTAAGCTTTAAGATAGGGGTAAACAAAAGTAAGATAACAGTAAAACAGAGTTAGTCTCAAGGCTGTAGAGGGATCAGCCTGGGAGACCGTGAGGAAGCAGAGTGACATTATTCAACTCTGCTGCTGCTGCTAAGTCACTTCAGCCATGTCCGACTCTGTGTGACCCCATAGACAGCAGCCCACCAGGCTCCCCTGTCCCTGGGATTCTCCAGGCAAGAACGCTGGAGTGGGTTGCCATTTCCTTCTCCAGTGCATGAAAGTGAAAAGTGAAAGTGAAGTCACTCAGTCGTGTTCGACTCTTTGCAACCCCACGGATTGCAGCCCACCAGGCTCCTCTGCCCATGGGATTTTCCAGGCAAGAGTACTGGAGTGGGGTGCCACTGCCTTTTCCTATTCAACTCTAGCGCCTCATGAAACAGATTCGCTTCTAGAAAACCCTAGTAACTTTGGGACCCAAGAATAGTGTAGCACTTGAGGTTTTCATTTCTGACTTTCACAGGGAAAGTTGACAGCAAACCATCAAAGTGTGGTTTGTTTTAGCTTTCGTTAACATTGTATAGAGGAGATTTATTGCTATCTGGACTAGGCTGACCTCTAATTTGGTTCTGAAAATCTAGGTAGATTTTTTTTTGTGATGCCAAGACTTTGCCATTAGTCCATAATGTTGAATGCTTCCTTTGTTAGTTTCAAAGGTTGATTTTTAATTTATTTTTTTTTACTATTGTAGCCTAGTATACAACACTAAATATGACCAAAGTTAATGAAATGCTTACCAGTCTCAATTTCATTTGCAATTAGTCTTTCTCAGTATTCTGGCTTTGGCTCCCTAACATCAGTATAGGAAGGAAAATACAATCAAATCCCTAAGTGATATTTGGTCATTAATAGTTTAATGTGTGTTTATTTATTTTTTTTCCTTCCAGGTTTTTATTTCAGAAAATAAATCCTGGATTATGTTCTCAAAGGAATTAGAATGATTTTTGTGTATCTTTCCTTAAAATCCTCTAGGCTTGCCCCTTCTCCTCCATCTCCCTCCTTGTGGTTCTTATAAAGGTTTAACAACTGGCAGCCCTGAAATCTGATGACCTCTTCTTCCCTTTGACTAGATAAGGTAGCACAGCTGCTGCAAAGTTTTCCCACAGGCGCTGCCAATGGCGGTGGCTGGGGAGGGTGTCCCTCTGTGGCGAGAAGGGTAATTCGATCTTCACACAGATCAGACCTGGGCCTTGTCAGAGTTGAGAGTGTGTGCTATATTAAATTACATTCAGTGTTTTCTGTTCTACTCCTTGAACTACTGTTCATATAGACCACCCAACTCACAGCATTTTCTTGAGCCCCTGAGGAACCCACTTATAACTGTCCACTGAGTCGTTCAGCCAGCAGGCTGTCTGGAGCTGGCTTCTTCAGAACCCATCAGTGATCTTTCTGGCAGAATGATTTCACCTTTCCAGTGAAATCTCATCGCACGAGGAAAGTTAATAATCTTTGGTGAGAATGATTTGTGCTAAAAACCTGCAGAGCAGGAAATTGAGAAGCAGTCAGGCAAAGTTTAGAGATGAGCCTTTTGGTTTGGGTCCATGGCTTTTATTTACGGGGCCTTAACCATAAGCCATATTTTGTGTCGTTATCTGTAACTTCTTGTGCCCCAGCCTTAATCCTCTAGTTTACTGATTTTCAAACTCTAGCATGTATCAGACTCAGATTCCAGGCCCTCAACCACAGAGAGATTCTGATTCAGAGGTCAATTTTTTCATTTATTTTATTTTTAACAAACACTCCAGCTCATATGCTCTAAGGATTACACTTTGAGAAAAACATCAGTAACAAAATGCTATCACTAATTCTCTTGCCAGATATCAGGAGGAATTGATACTTCATAGATTATTCATATTTTATTGTGAATTAAACTGTGAATCTACCCTCAAAAATTCAATTTTGGGGGGAGATAGGGAAAAAACCTATTCCAAGATACCTATGAAAAAGCAGTAGTATGAGCTGTAAATATGGGATAAATCAATAAAAGGAGCAGTTACTATTAGACGTTGTGGTCATGGAAATCTTCCCAATACTTTAAATTTTCTACTTTCAGGAAAACTGTTTTTGAAACAGAAATTTTTAAGTAGGAGGAAACCAGTGATTTTTGCCTAATCCCTACTGATGATAGAAACAAATTTTTTAGTGGCTTCACTTATGAAAGCAGAACGCATTAAGCACATGTTATATGAAAGACATTTTTTATTGTTGTTCTTGAAGCCCTCTCATATCTGCTCTGGTCAAAATTCCAGTCCTCAGCATTCTTTAATTTCTCTAAAGCAATAGAACATGTTCAGTAAATTTAAGGAGAAAAGAAGTAGTCTCTAAAATTTGGCTCAAGGAAAACACTGGGACTCTTTAAAAAGTCAATTCACTCTTAGAAAATCTAATGAGGGGTTTAAAGACATTTTAAGATAACTCAGTTTCTTACAACAACATCTAGTACTGCTGCTGCTCCTGCTGCTGCTACTGTAGAGGTATTTTTGGGGCACTGAAATGTAGAAATGTACTATCGTACAGTTTTTCTTACCTCAAAATAGAGTAATAGAAAGAGTTAAAGGCTGTGAGTCAGATGACAGAGCTTCTAATCTCAAGGCTGGAATTCACCTAATGTATGATCTTAAGTAAATAAATTAATCTTTCTGTGTTTCAGGATTTTGTAAAATGGAGTTAATAATACTTTTTCTATCTTAAAGCCTTATTGCCTAGGTAAATAAGTATAATATTAGTAGCAAAAGTCTTTACATTTTAAAGAGTGTGTTTGCATATAAACGTTTATTTTATATATGCACACACTTCTTTTCCTGCAAATCCACAAGATAAGCTGTATAATGAAACTAAGCCTCTTGCAGTAGGGGTTTGGGTCTCTGGCTTTCTTGAATGGACTTCTCTCCTAACCTCTGTTCTCACTTTTCATAAAGCAATAAAAATGGTCACAATTTTAATTTAAATTAGAATAAGTGTAACTGGGTTTCTATGAATACTATACTGGAGTTAAGATGCATAATTATATGATGATGAAAACAGTGGCTGACTTTTTTTTTTTTTTTTGGCTCCAAAATCACTGCAGATAGTGGCTGCAGCCATGAAATTAAAAGATGCTTACTCCTTGGAAGAAAAGTTATGACCAACCTAGACAGCATATTGAAAAGCAGAGACATTACTTTGCCAACAAAGGTCCATCTAGTCAAGGCTATGGTTTTTCCAGTAGTCATGTATGGATGTGAGAGTTGGACTATAAAGAAAGCTGAGTGCCAAAGAATTGATGCTTTTGAACTGTGGTGTTGGAGAAGACTCTTGAGAGTCCCTTGGACTGCAAGGAGGTCCAACCAGTCCATCCTAAAGGAGATCAGTCCTGGGTGTTCATTGGAAGGACTGATACTGAAGCTGAAACTCCAGTACTTTGGCCACCTGTTGCGAAGAGCTGACTCATTTAAAAAGACCCTGATGCTGGGAAAGATTGAAGGCAGGAGGAGAAGGGGACAACAGAGGATGAGATGGTTGGAAGGCATCACTGACTCAATGGACATGAGTTTGGGTGAACTCCAGGAGCTGGTGGTGATGGACAGGGAGGCCTGGTGTGCTGCATTCCATGGGGTCACAAAGAGTTGGACACGACTGAGCGACTGAACTAAACTGACTGAATGATGATTAAAAGGTGACATTATTATTAAGGGCTTTAATATTTCCTAATTATTTCTTGATCTTACATAGCAATATCAAGTTTTAATCAAAAATAAGAAAATAAGTTACTTTCTAAAAAAAATGCTCATTTGTCTGCATAACCAAATTTGTTGAGAGACAATGTTTCAGGTTCATGAACCTGGGTTTGAAAGGATCTTAGTTATTGGCAATGGCCATGTCTAGTTGGGCTAGCGTATTTTAAGCTGAGATATCGATTTGATTGCTTTTTAAAAAAATATTGAACACTTACTATGTGTGAGATACTGTGCTTGATACTACAGGGGTATAAAAATATTTAAATAATATTACAAGTGAAAAGTACCTTGAGAGAAACAGCAATAAAAAGAAATGAAGAGAGGAGTTTCAGAATCTTGGGAGGATCAGCAGTTGATTCAAAGCTGCTTGAACTGATCTGTAAAGGAAAGAGACTTCAGACACATGAGGAAGGAAGAGGGAGTATGTCAGGTAGGGAGAATATCAGAAGCAAATGCCTAGAGGGAGTAAAGGTCAAAGAATACATAAGAAACAATAAGCTATTGAATCCATGTTTACTCAGATTTCAAAGAGAGGAGGGAACATCTGTTTGTTAAATTTATTGATCACTTGCTGTTATGGGCTGAATGGTTATATCCTCAAAAATCCATATTTTATAATCCTAACCTTCAATGTGATGGTATTAGGAGGTAGGGCTCTGGGGAGATGATTAAGTTATGAGGGTGGAGCCCTCATGAATGGGGTTAGTGCCCTTATCCAAGGCACCCCCTCCCCCCCCCGCCAGAGGCCTTTTTCTTTCTCTGCTTTGTAAGAACACAATGAAAAGACCCTGTTTATGAACCCAAAGGCCCCAGAACCTTGATGCTGATTGCCATTTAAAACTACAGATAATGTCAAAGGATTAGGAATAAGGATGGGTATACACATATTAATAAATAGCTGATTTATAATGAAGCATTGTCCTATACAGATTTATTCTTATTTAATTCTCCTAATGACTGAACAAAGTAGATCCTTTTATCAGTCCCATTTTACCAATGGGGAAACTAAGGCTTGGAGAACTTCAGATAAATTGCCTGAAATTAAATATTGGCAGAACTATCTCTAGATTTACTCCCTTTATTGCTTTACTGTATCCCCTTGGAGAAGGAAATGGCAACCCACTCCAGTATTCTCGCCTGGAGAATCCCATGGACGGAGCCTGGAGGGCTATAGTCCATGGGGTCGCAGAAGTGGGACACGACTTAGCGACTAAACCACCACCACATCCCCTGGTGGGCTTCCCAGGTGGCACTACTGGTAAGGAACCTACCTGCCAATGCAGGAGACATAAGAGTCTTGGGTTCAATCCCTGGGTCGGGAAGATCCCCTGAGGAGGGCACAGCAACTCACTCCAGTATTCTTGCCTGGAGAACTCCATGGACAGAGGAGTCTGGCAGGCTTCAATCCATAAGGTCTCAAAGAGTCAGACATGACTGAAGTGACTTACCGTGCACACATCTCTCTGTATTCTTTTTGGTTCATTATTGGTCTCACTCAGCCCCCACCATCGGCAATCCCTATGGGTAGTAGAATTAACTGTGGCTTCTAAACAAACTCAGTGTTTGTGGAGTGAAATAGTCCCATTCAAGAGATTTTTCACTTGCTTAAACCTATTATATAAGCTGCCATATTTCCTTTCAGTATTTTAACAAATATTTTGTCTTTTATTGGTTGGAAGAAGAACATAAGAATTTACACTTCTTTACCTCGTACTCCTTGAGAGTTGGAACACATCATGTGAGAGGATGCTTTGGATTCCTTGATACCATTTCTTCTTCTGAGCACATGTAGTGGAGCAAGAAGACAGAGTATTATTTCCTTGCTGGACTCACATAAAGCCTAGTCAGCCAAGGCAATTTCACAGTGCCTGACCAAAACACCTTGGCTGCCGCTCCCACACATGTGGGAGATGTTTTTGGCCGAAGGCAATGGCTTGAGTCAGTGATTGCTGAATGCCCTGTATCTGGCATCCTACTTTTCATGTAAATAGTGGGGAGAACAGAGCAGGCCTTCATGATTATACCTTTATTGACGGAGAGATTTTCGTGAGTAAATATCCATCTCATAGTTAAGTCCCCTGGGTTTTCCTTCTTTCTTTTTTTGTAGGTTAACATCTTTTACTTTCTCATTTTGAAGTTCTAGTTGATGTGGCTGTTTCTTTGATATTGTTGATCAAATATCAAATTGCCATTTCTTGCTAAACTATTCTAAAGTGTGAATTCAGAAGCATCTTTGTAGCATGATGTTTCTCTACAATTACTTCTTGTACTTTATTTAGCTTTATTTTCTTAGCTAGACAAATGTTCTTAAGAGCATGTTCCAAATTCTTAAGACTCATATTCATTTCGTGTTTTCTGAGTGCTTAGTGTGGTGCTGAATGTAGAACAAACATTCACTAACTTCTTAATTGATTGAGTTGACTCGGCTATTAGCTGACTTCATGAAAGTAGTAAACAGGTATTTTAAAGTATGCTGATTAATCCAGTTTATAACAGCATAGTGTTGTCGTCCACTGGGAGTGGGTAGGTGAAGGTCCCTGGATGGACCAGTTTGAATTACGAATGTTGGCTACTGTATTCAACCCGTGACCTCACAAAAGTGTGAGCCTAATTGCAAAAACAGAGAAGGCAATGGCACCCCACTCCAGTACTCTTGCCTGGAAAATCCCATGGACAGAGGAACCTGGTGGGCTGCAGTCCATGGGGTCGCGAAGAGTCGAACACAACTGAGCAACTTCACTTTCACTTTTCACTTTCATGCACTGGAGAAGGCAATGGCAATCCACTCCAGAGTTCTTGCCTGGAGAATCCCAGGGACAGGGGAGCCTGGTGTGCTGCCGTCTATGGAGTCGCACAGAGTCGGACATGACTGAAGTGACTTAGCAGCAATTGCAAAAATGGGCTTCCTAGTGGCTCAGTGCTAAAGCGTCTGCCTGCAACGCAGGAGATGCAGGTTCCATGCCTAGGTTGGAAAGATCCCCTAGAGGAAATGACAACCCATTCCAGGATTCTTGGAAAATTCCATGGACAGAGGAGTCTGACAGGCTACAATCCATGGAGTCATAAACAGTCAGACATGACTTAGCAACTAGATGACAACAAATCACAAGAAAGAGACGATAATGGTGATTGAATCAATATTAAAAGCCAACAGCCCAAGGGTGTGCCTCAAAATGGTGGCACAAATTAAATATTTGAGAACAAGTAGAACAATAAAATTAAAATTTTTCTATCTCTGTACCTCCCTGATTCCTTCAACCCCTCTATCTCTTTTTCCTTTCTTCAAAAACATTGTGAACCCATTCCTAGCCTAGACATGGAATTAAGAGAAGAAATATAATGCAAAAGAGATAATCTTGAATCTGCTTGCATTTCAGTGGAGGAGACAGACAAGTCATTTTATAATCAGGTCTATGCACTATGTCATAGGAGTGTATAATCCAGGGCCAACTGACAGGAGATAGTAGAGGGAGTTAACAAAGTAGGAGGAAATGATGCTTTCTATGGAGAGAATAACATGTGGAAAGGCATAGAGGTAAGAGAGGAAGTTGTTTGGGAGAGCCAGGAAGCTGGGGTGAAGACCAAGGGATGTTGAAGTGATATAAATGGACCACACTTAATAAAAGACTTCTTAAACCCTACTAGAGATTTGAGACTTTACCCCAGGGAAAAGAATTGTGTTTTTAAGCAGAGGAAGTGGGGTGTACAGATTTATCCTTTTCACAGCTCATACTGATTGAGCTGAGGGTGAGAGAGAGACAGAAGGCAGAGATAAGATGTAAATAGTGAGGACTGAGATCACTGAATGGACTGGAGGGATATCAATAGGATGTAGGGTCTGGAGGTGGAGAGTGATTCAAGGGTATATATGTCTCTGACTTGGGCCAGTAGCCCAACTCACTGACATAGGAATCAAAGAGGAGCAAGTTAGGGAAGGGAAATGTATGTATTCAATTTCAACCCTGATGAACTTGACATGCAGAAAGGGCATTCAAGAAAAAATATTCAACAGATATTTCTTGTTCACAATGAGCTTGTACTCATATTGCACATTTTCACACGGACTGGTTTTTATGTTGCTCTTTATGAACTTCATTATTATTACAGCCAATATTAGCTACTCTGCTTAAACAAAGGCTGTGAGGAACACAAAGACACACAAGATATACCTCTTCCCTAGGAAGTATTAGTCCCTCAGTCATGCCTGACTTTTGGGACCCCATGGACTGCAGACCACCAGGATCCTCTTCCCTTGAGGGGATCGCTATCCCCTGATGGCTCAGATGGTAAAGAATCTGCCTGCAGTGAGGGAGACCCAGGTTCGATCCCTGGGTCAGGAAGATCCCCTGGAAAAGGGAATGGCAACCCACTCCAGTATTCTTGCCTGGAGAACCCCATAGACAGAGAAGCCTGGTGGGCTACAGTCCATAGGGTCACAAAGAATTGGACATGATTGAGCAACTAACTATGGACAGAGGTTTGTGACATTGTACGGGAGACAGGGATCAAGACCATCCCCATGGAAAAGAAATGCAAAAAAGCAAAATGGCTATCTGGGGAGGCCTTATAAATAGCTGTGAAAAGAAGAGAAGTGAAAAGCAAAGGAGAAAAGGAAAGATATAAGCAGCTGAATGCAGAGTTCCAAAGAATAGCAAGGAGAGATAAGAAAGCCTTCCTCAGCGATCAGTGCAAAGAAATAGAAGAAAACAACAGAATGGGAAAGACTAGAGATCTCTTCAAGAAAATTAGAGATACCAAGGGAACATTTCATGCAAAGATGGGCTCAATAAAAGACAGAAACAGTAAGGACCTAACAGAAGCAGAAGATATTAAGAAGAGGTGGCAAGAATACACAGAAGAACTGTACAAACAAAATCTTCACAACCCAGATAATCACGATGGTGTGATCACTCACCTAGAGCCAGGTATCCTGGGATGTGAAGTCAAGTGGACCTTAGAAAGTATCACTACAAACAAAGCTAGTGGAGGTGATGGAATTCCAGTTGAGCTCTTGCAAATCCTGAAAGATGATGCTGTGAAAGTGCTGCACTCAATATGCCAGCAAATTTGAAAAACTCAGCAGTGGCCACAGGACTGGCAAAGGTCAGTTTTCCTTCCAATCCCAAAGAAAGGCAATACCAAAGAATGCTCAAACTACCACACAATTGCACTCATCTCATACGCTAGTAAAATAATGCTCAGAATTCTCCAAGCCAGGCTTTAGCAATACGTGAACCGTGAACTTCCTGATGTTCAAGCTGGTTTTAGAAAAGGCAGAGGAACCAGAGACCAAATTGCCAACATCTGCTCGATTATGGAAAAAGCAAGAGAGTTCCAGAAAAACATCTATTTCTGCTTTCTTGACTATGCCAAAGCCTTTGACTGTGTGGATCACAATAAACTGTGGAAAATTCTGAAAGAGACGGGAATACCAGACCACCTGACCTGCCTCTTGAGAAACCTATATGCAGGTCAGGAAGAAACAGTTAGAACTGGACATGGAACAACAGACTGGTTCCAAATAGGAAAAGGAGTACGTACAAGGCTGTATATTGTCACCCTGCTTATTTAACTTCTATGCAGAGTACATCATGAGAAACGCTGGGCTGGAGGAAGCACAAGCTGGAATCAAGATTGCTGGGAGAAATATCAATAACCTCAGATATGCAGATGACACCACCCTTATGGCAGAAAATGAAGAGGAACTAAAAAGCCTCTTGATAAAGGTGAAAGTGGAGAGTGAAAAAGTTGGCTTAAAGCTCAACATTCAGAAAATGAAGATCATGGCATCCGGTCCCATCACTTCATGGGAAATAGATGGGGAAACAGTGGAAACAGTATCAGACTTTATTTTTCTGGGCTCCAAAATCACTGCAGATGGTGACTGCAGCCATGAAATTAAAAGATGCTTACTCCTTGGAAGAAAAGTTATGACCAATCTAGATAGCATATGCAAAAGCAGAGACATTACTTTGCCAACAAAGGTTCGTCTACTCAAGGCTATGGTTTTTCCAGTAGTCATGTATGGATGTGAGAGTTGAACTATGAAGAAAGCTGAGCACCGAAGAATTGATGCTTTTGAACTGTGGTGTTGGAGAAGACTCTTTTTTTTTATGTATGTATTTTTTTTAATTAAAATTTATTTATTTTAATTAGAGGCTAATTACTTTACGATATTGTATTGGTTTTGCCATACATCAACTTGAATCTGCCACGGGTGTACACGGGAGAGGGGTTCAGGATTGGAGAAGACTCTTGAGAGCCCCTTGGACTGCAAGGAGATCCAACCAATCTATTCTGAAGGAGATCAGCCCTGGCATTTCTTTGAAAGGAATGATGCTAAAGCTGAAACTCCAGTACTTTGGCCACCTCATGCGAAGAGTTGACTCACTGGAAAAGACTCTGATGCTGGGAGGGATTGGGGGCAAGAGGAGAAGGGGACGACAGAGGATGAGATGGCTGGATGGCATCACCAACTCGATGGACATGAGTTTGAGTGAACTCCGGGAGTTGGTGATAGAGAGGGAGGCCTGGCGTGCTGCAATTCATGGGGTCGCAAAGAGGCGGACATGACTGAGCGACTGAACTGAAGTGAGCAACTAACACTTTCACTTTCATTTGAGGGGATCAGAGGATGGATCTGTATAAGACTTATACTAAAGCAATTAGAAAACACAAAGAATCTTGCTTAGTGAAAAGCTGCTACAGTTGTCTCTCTGGGTTTTGTTACAGGACTACTGTGATACCAAAATGCTCAGTTCCTTTATATGAAATGGAATAGCATAGTTGGCTCTCTGAATCTGAATATTTCACATCTGTGAATACCAAGGACTGACTGCATGTATATATTAAAAATAATAAGTACTACAGGATGGAAAATAGCAGAAATTGAAGTAGACTAGCAAAGCTTTCATGTACAAAATAAGACTTGATATTGTTCTTGATAAGATATAAATGGAGAAGCTAATGAAGACAGGAATTTCTGATTTGGAGACAGAAGTGAAGGGAAAAGCAGTTTATGATGCTAACTAATCAGATGCTTACCCATCATGTTTGCTATTAAAAGAAAGACAGCTCACAAGTCCATGTCCATGCAGAGGTCTCGTTTCTATCTTTGGCCTTACTACTTTTCATTCATAGAAAAAGTTTACTAAACTGGCCATAAAGTGTGAGTTCCCTTTGGAAAAAACAGATGGGGAAGGTGGCTCTGCATGGATTAGTTCTGCACAGCCTATGTCTCTGATTTCTCAAACAGCTACACAATCAAGTTCACTGAGGCATTGTTGCCCTCTTTAGAGTTATTAAAAATGATTCAAAAATCAATAATGTGGGACTATTGACATTGCTATGTTTAAAGTTGCCAAATAGAGTTAACATATAAAACTATTTATTTGGTGGGCAAATGCGGTCTAAAGTCTCATGACTCAGGGCAGTGCTGTCCAGTAGAAATATTAGGAGAGCCACAAATGTGAGCTGCATATATAATTTAAAATTTTTAATCACCACATTAAAAAAGGAAACAGGTGAAATTAGTACTAAATTTATTTAAGCTGACATATCTGAGATACACCATTTCAAAACATAATCAACATAAAATGTACTTGTGAAAGATTTTATATTTCTTTTTTATACCAATTCTGTGAAAACTATTATTTTATGAATTTCACAGAATTGGTTCTGTGGTGGCTGAACCACTGGTGGCTCAGACAGTAAAGAATCTGCCTGTAATGTGGGAGACATAGGTTCAATCCCTGGGTGGGGAAGATCCCCTGGAGAAAGGAATTGCAACCTACTCCAGTATTCTTGTCTGGAAAATCCCACAGGTGGAGGAGCCTTGATGGAGCTATGACTTTGATGAGGTCCATGGGGTCTCAAAGAGTCAGACAAGACTGAGAGACTAGCACACACATGCACATACATATATAGATAGACAGAGTGTATCAATTTAAGCAAATTTTAAGTCTTGAAGAGCCATGGGTGACCACCATTTTTCCTGGGCTAGCACAGGTCTAATGGTTAGAGTGGCAAGCCTCACAATTTTGCTGTCATATTTGTATTACAATATTCAGGTTGCCTATTATTGCACACTTTGGTCAGCTCTGCAGACAAATTCTTGAATCCTTTCTTTTTTTTGTTTTTTTGTTTGGCATTTTTCTTTTTTTTATTTTATTTTATTTTTTAACTTTACAATATTGTATTGGTTTTGCCATATATCAAAAAAGGATTCTCAGCAGAAGAAATAAGAAAGAAAGAAAACACAAAGGAGAATTAACTTCTATTAAACATCTTCTCAGTTCCAGGCAAAGGACTAGACACTAGATATGAATTATTTCATTAGTCACTTCATCAGCTGTTTGTAGTGAGATAGGCATATGCAAATAAATCCATAGGCTGACTGAGAAACAAGTAAATCAAGAATTATCTATCATACAGTACATTCAATGGCCAAGGAAATTGAAATTCAGAGACTTTAATTGCAGCAAAATGCACAGTTAGTAAGTCACAGACCGTGTATCATGCTTAAATCTGTTTGACTCTAAAACTGATGTATTTTCTACCATACTTTTCTGTCTTCTAAATCACATTCCTGGTTTGGCTCAATCAGACTTTTGGTAAACAGTGAATCACTATATGATTTTTCAGTGAAGAACAAGCTCTTGGCAAGATCTTGTAATGAAAAGATATCAGGGAGACAATCATTTTGAGATATGTTCCTGGACCTGACTCCTGGTACATCCTGAAGTTTAGCAATGAAAAGAATAACTTCACTGGATTACTCAAGAGGCAAAGGGGAAAGAAACTTGTGGAGGAAAATAAAAATAATGGATTGGATCTGAATAAAGGAGTAAGAACATCTCAGCCTTAATCTGGACTTCGCACTTAATTCACCAGTGATGCTTTCAAATTGTTCTGGAGAAGATTCTTGAGAGTCCCTTGGACAGCAAGGAGATCAAACCAGTCAATCTTAAAAGAAATCAATGCTGAATATTTATTGGAAGGACTGTTGCTGAAGCTGAAGTTCCAATACTTTGGCCACCTAGTGCGAAGAGCCGACTCACTGGAAAAGACTCTGATGCTGGGCAAGATTGAAGCCAAAAGGAGAAGGGGGTGGCAGAGGATGAGATGATTGGATAGCATTACCAACTCAATGGACTTGAATTTGAGTAAACTCCAGGAGGTAGTGGAGGACAGAGGAGCCTGGCTTACTGTAGTCCACAGGGTCTCAAAGAATTGGACATGATTTAGTGATGGAACAACAATAAGAAGCACCTTAAACTCACTTAGAAAACTTGCTATTCCAAATATCTGAGAAGTGAAAGGAGGAAGTTAACAAACAGCACTATGTAAATAATATTAAATAATTTGTACTGTGTTTTTAAGAACTACCTTCTTTATTCCTTATCTTACCCATGTAGCCCTACAGCCTCACATAGTGCAGCAGTGAGAACAGAGTCACAGAATCTGGCATAGAAGAGTGGTTCCCACTTCTTAGCATGCATGAAGATCACCTAGAAAACTGATAAAACACAAATTCCTGGACCCTACCTCCAGAGAGGCTCATCTAGTAGACCTGAGGAGACCTGATAATTTGTATTTCTAATAAGCTCTAAGGAGATGCTGATGCTGCTAGTCCATAGACGACATTTCTGAGCTGTATTGTTTACATGATGAGAGATTGTGAGGGAACAGAATAAAAAAAATCAATTTGCTATTAGCTTTCTGAAAGCTGTTTCTGGATTCCCTGACTTTGCCTCTTTTTGACTCATGTTTCCTGAACTCCAGAGATTCTAGTAAGAAAGCTTTCAATTTGGTCAAAGAAAAGGCAAGCATAACTTCACAAGTTCTTAATTCTTCTTTGAATACTGACTTATGGCCATAGATCATTACCTGGCAAAGGTGTATCCTGGGTTGGTCAAAGTAGGAGAAATTGCAAAGATATTGTCAAAGAGTTTCAAGAATCTTCAAATTTGTGCAAACCTCCTGATCTGGAATAGTTATAGTTTAGAATACTGACAAAATAAAGTATTAAGTGGATAAATATAGTGGTCTCTGAAGAATTGCAATGGTGAAATGAGTGGGAAGTAGGAAATTGGCATGTGTTCCGATTCACAGAGAGAGAGAAAGCTGCTTCTACCATCAACAGCTTCCCTTGTGACTCAGCTGGTAAAGAACCCATCTGCTGTGGAAGACCTGTGTTCAATCCCTGGGTTGGGAAGATCCCCCGGAGAAGGGAACAGCTACCCCCTCCAGGATTCTGGCCTGGAGAACTCCATGGACTGTATAGTCCATGAGATCACAAAGAGTCAGACAAGACTGAGTGATTTTCACTCACTCACTCACTCAACATCAACACCACAATGGAAATGCCCTACGTTGGCGTTATTCATGAGTAATGGTATGTGATTATTAGTAACTTTTTAGATTTGTTTGAGTACGGTAAGAAAAATCAGGATCTATTGAACCCATCATGGCATTTCTAAAAACAAGATATCACAGTTCCTTGAGTGGGTTTTACAAATAGAAATACAAACTCACAGCTACAGAGAACAGATTGATGGTTGCCAGAGGCAGGGGGTGGGAAGTAAGAGAAATGGGTGAACTGTTTTTGTTTGTTTGTTTTGCTGTGTTTCATTTTATTTAGTTTAAATAGCTTATTTAAATTTCTTATAAAAGTAGATTTAAGCAGAGGGTTGACATCTATGTTTATATCTCCTTATGGAGAAAATGATGAAGCTTACCAGATGTGGGGACAGTAAGAGCTGAATGGCCAATGTAATGGGTTATAAGATTTCTGTCCCTCTAGAGTAGGTGGACATGAGTGCCACGCCTTTGTCCTTGGCTTCATTTTCCATTCTTAAGCCAGGTTGGATATAATTATATATGGTGTGCTCATCAAATTTATACAAAATAAATTAGAGAGAAGGTGTGATGATTTGGGTTAATAATATAATTAGCACGGAAAATTTGGAGTGAAAACCAGATTCTAATGAGTTTGGATTTCCATGGCAGTTCAGTAGTAAAAAATCCACCTGCCAATGCAGACACAGGTTTGATCCCTGGGTCAGGAAGATCCCCTGGAGAAGGAAATGGCAATCACTTCAGTATTTTTGCCTGGAGAATCCCCATGGATAGAGGAGCCTGGTGGACTACAGTCCATAAGGTCACAAAAGAGTTGAACATGACTTAGTGACTAAACAGCAAAGAACTAAAAACACATGAGGAAATGTGTTTACTGCATCTGTTCCTTTGCTGCATTTCGACCTCATCTGGAAGCCTATGCTTGTGATTAAATTTTCAAGAGGTATAAGATAAGAATTATTCCAGGCAATACAAATTCATTATTTTCCTTTAAAGTTGTTTGCTTCCTAACCCTAGAAACCTTGGCACATATTAAAATACATCAAGTTGAATTCCCTGTCCTATACAGGAGCTTCCTGATAGCTGTCTACTTTACACACGGTAGAATACATATGTCAATGCTACTATCTCAGCTCGGTGCTCTATGGTGCTGTATATTGTCACCCTGTTTATTTAACTTATATGCAGAGGACATCATGAGAAACGCTGGACTGGAAGAAACACAAGCTGGAATCAAGATTGCTGGGAGAAATATCAATAACCTCAGATATGCAGATGACACCACCCTATGGCAGAAAAAAGAGGAACTAAAAAGCCTCTTGATGAAGGTGAAAGTGGAGAGTGAAAAAGTTGGCTTAAAGCTCAACATTCAGAAAACGAAGATCATGGCATCCAGTGACATCACTTCATGGGAAATAGATGGGGAAACAGTGGAAACAGTGTCAGACTTTATTTTTCTGGGCTCCAAAATCACTGCAGATGGTGACTGTAGCCATTAAATTAAAAGACGCTTAATTCTTGGAAGGAAAGTTATGACCAACCTAGATAGCATATTCAAAAGCAGAGACATTACTTTGCCAACAAAGTTCGTCTAGTCAAGGCTATGGTTTTTCCTGTGGTCATGTATGGATGTGAGAGTTGGACTGTGAAGAAGGCTGAGCGCCAAAGAATTGATGCGTTTGAACTGTGGTGTTGGAGAAGACTCTTGAGAGTCCCTTGGACTGCAAGGAGATCCAACCAATCTATTCTGAAGGAGATCAGCCCTGGGATTTATTTGGAAGGACTGATGCTAAAGCTGAAACTCCAGTACTTTGGCCACCTCATGCGAAGAGTTGACTCATTGGAAAAGACTCTGATGCTGGGAGGGATTGGGGGCAGGAGGAGAAGGGGACGACAGAGGATGAGATGGCTGGATGGCATCACTGACTCTATGAATATGAGTCTGAATGAACTCCGGGAGTTGGTAATGGACAGGGAGGCCTGGTGTGTTGCGATTCATGGGGTCGCAAAGAGTCGGACACGACTGAGCGACTGATCTGATCTGATCTGATGGTGACCAAGAGGAGTATAATGGAGGGAGTTTCGAGAAGGAGGGGAATATATGTAAACCTATGGTTGATTCATGGTATTGTACAGCAAAAACTAACATGACATTATAAAGCAATTCTGTTCCAATAAAAAAATTAAAATACATCAAGCTTGCCTTTTACTGTGATCCCTAAAAGTCACACTGGAGCCACACTAAACAACCAGTTTTGCCTTTCTTACCCATTGTTTTCCCAATGGCCCCTCTCATCCTCCAAAACCAAAGATACCTTATGGGAAAAAGTTTTCTCACTTTCATTTCTCTAAAAGTGAAAGGAAAACGTAGAGCCACAGGGGAAGAAGGGCCCACTCCCAGGCAAAGTGGCATGTTAGATGACCTGACATATTTGAAATGATATCGTTTGGAAGAAAAACTCAAAAGAATTCTTTGGATAAAATTTGCACCCAAGTTTGTACCCAAGTGAAAGAGACTTTGGCTCAATATAAGAAAGATCTTGAGAAAAAGGGCCATTGGCTTGTGTATCCTTTCAGTGCCTGGCATAGTTCATGGCACAAAGTAATTTCAAAAAGTATTTGTGAATGTATTTAAGTGAGCAGACAAATAAATGACTCAGAATAGGAAATAGGCTGTTTGTCTAATCAAACAGATATTCAAGTAAATAATCAAATGTGGTAGAATAGTTTCATGCATTAGCTGGGTCTAAATAGTTGTTACAATTTCTTCAACCTGAAAATTTGGGATTTTTCTTTAAGTAACCCTTCTACCAATCACATATACTTTCCCTTTTGCTTGTTGTTCCTGACCACACCTTCACTTGAACATAATCTGCCACCAATTCTAAGTATTCCTAGAAATTTTCATCCAAAACCCACACCTGCATTGGTGATGTGAGATGCAAAAGGCAAGATTTCTGACTTACACAGGTTGTAATATATTTTAAAGTGAAGGTCGACTCTTTGTGACCCCATGGCCTGTTCATGGAATTCTCCAGGCAAGAATATTGGAGTAGGTTGCCATTCCCTTCCTCAGAGGATCTTCCCAACCCAGGGACTGAATGCGGGTCTCCTGCACTGCAGGCAAATAATACACTTTAACAGTATTTTAACCCCAGATACCATTAGGTGATTAGACAGAACAAGTAGTAGGCATATGTTTTGCTACCTCACTCTCCCTGTGAGAAAACTGCCTGGTCTTTTACTACTTTCAGTTCTCTAAGAAAGCTTCATGTAACAAAGATTTTATTGTCCAAGAAACCTGTATATGAAGTTCAGCTCTGCCACTTAATATCTACACGGCTTCAGGCAAATAACTTTACTTTTCTGAAACTTAGTTTCCTCATCTATGAAACTGGATAATAGTATTTACCTTACATAAGATTTTATGGATATAAAATGAGATTTTGGACCCGGCAATGGCACCCCACTCCAGTACTCTTGCCTGGAGAATCCCATGGATGGAGGAGCCTGGTAGGCTTCAGTCCATGGGGTCACTGAGAGTCAGACACGACTGAGCGACTTCACTTTCACTTTTCACTTTCATGCATTGGAGAAGGAAATGGCAACCCACTCCAGTGTTCTTGCCTGGAGAATCCCAGGGACAGGGGAGTCTGGTGGGCTTCTGTCTACGCGGTCGCACAGAGTCAGACACGACTGAAGCAACTAAGCAAGTGTCTACTGTAATTCTTGGCATATAGTAGACCTAGAAACAGAAATGCTGGTGATGTTGATAAGAATGATTGAATATGTGTTTGTTTCATTTCCTTCTCTGAAGAAGATCAGATTCCAAGTGGTAGTACAATATGAACAATTTCAAGTCATTGATTATTTTTAGTATTTCTCATGAGGTTTTATAAAGTAGTTTAAGCAAGCAGAAAATTATGTTTTTTGCTTATAAAATGCCAATACTTTTAGACTATTGTCACTGTAGCAAAGTCAGCATTTATTTCAACAACACTGAAATATTATACTGGGTAAACTCACAGTGAAAGGACAACCCAAAGCCATGTTAAGGAAAACATAGCCATTCCTTTCTCCAGGGGATCTTCCTGACCCAGGGATTGAACCCAGGTCTCCTGCATTGCAGATGGATGCCTTACCATCTGAGCCACCATGTAAGTCCCATGGCCTAGGTCTGCTGCTGCTGCTGCTGCTACTGCTGCTAAATCGCTTCAGTCGTGTCCGACTCTGTGCGACCCCATAAATGGCAGCTCACCAGGCTCCACCGTCCCTGGGATTCTCCAGGCAAGAACACTGGAGTGAGTTGCCATTTCCTTCTCCAATGCATGAAAGTGAAAAGTGAAAGTGAAGTTGCTCAGTCATGTTCAACTCTTAGTGACCTCATGGACTGCAGCCTACCAGGCTCCTCTGTCCATGGGATTTTCCAGGCAATAGGACTGGAGTGGGTTGCCATTGCCTTCTCCAATGGCCTAAGTCTATCCAGTTGTAAATAAATTGCAATCTTTCTATATGGACAGCAGTTAGGTTTCTGTAATGGGGACAGGAGTTAGGTTTCTGTGACTGACCTAGACAGCATATTAAAAATCAGAGATGTTACTTTGCCAACAAAGGTCCATCTAGTCAAGGCTATGGGTTTTCCAGTAGTCATGTATGGATGTGAGACTTGGACCATAAAGAAGGCTGAGCACTGAAGAACTGATGCTTTTGAACTGTGGTGTTGAAGAAGACTCTTGAGAGTCCCTTGGACTGCAAGGAGACCAAACCAGTCAATCCTAAAGGAACTCAGTCCTGAATATTCATTGGAAGGACTGACGTTGAAGCTGAAACTCCAATATTATGGCCGCCTGATGTGAAGAACTGACTCATTTGGAAAGACCCTGATGCTGTGAAAGGTTGAAGGAGGAGGAGAAGGGGACAATAGAGGATGAGATGGTTGGCTGGCATCACCCACTCAATGCACACACGTCTGAGCAAGCTCTGGGAGTTGGTGATGGAAGCGAAGCCTGGAGTGCTGCAGTCCATGGGGTTGCAAAGAGACATGACTGGGCAACTGAACTGAACTGAATAGGGAAGAAGACTTGGGAGCTATAAAAGTTTATGACAAATATTTATACAAGTCTTTAAAATACATTAAGGCATTAAGTCCTTTGAAATGAAGCCTACTTTTGTCTCTACTAGTTTTTTTTTTTTTTTAATAAACATCTTATGTAGGAAAATTAGAATTGGAAAATCTTTTCCATTTGTCAATAATTTGGTTGCTTCATGTGGAGCACTATGCCAGTCTTAAGTGAGGGGAAATAAAGAGATCAATATATGGCAATTCTGATTTCTCCATCTATCTGAAGATAATGAAGACCACCACACAATAAAACTAAGTATGAAGACCAGCATTGCCCCTGAGGACGGCCAAGATACATGGGCTGCTGAGTTGAATGGTCTTGGACTCATAAACCTAAGCATTCTGAAGTACCAGCTAGTTGGACATTTATATCTGTCTCTGCTCAATGATCTTAAATTTACATGAAATAAAACAATTATCTCTTTTAATTCTGAGATAAATACTGCTAAAGTAGTTGTATGGTTGGTACCACCACCACCAACAACAATAAAAAACAACTATTTGAAGTAGGTTGCCTTGCTATTTGAAGTAGGTTACCTTCTGACATTCAATGCTGAAAACATAGTCAAGAGCTCAATAAGCCTCTGATTGGAGCTGTAAAACTGTGGTTATTTAAAGTGCAAATCTGGTATATCTTTCAAGTATTAAAAACAGACATTCTCCTTGGCAGCTGTCAGAAGAAATGTGTCTTAGCAAATTTCCTAACTGAACTAAAGTATTCGGCATTTACTTAAAGATTTTGAAGCTATAGCCCAAATTGTAATTAGCATATTTGTTATTGGCACTAAATTCTTTCTTTCCAAGAAACAGATGTAAGAGCAAAGCTGAAAGTGATAAAAATTTCATTCTTCATCAGTATAGAAAACTATTCAATGATACTTTTTCATTCCTACTTTCGTCATTCACAGTACAAATTTTACCAATATTTCCTATTCATGCACAAAACAAGCAATAACTGATGCTCTGAAAATGCATGCTTCCATATTGTTAAGATGGCAGGCAGCCATTGCTATGCAATTGAATCTACATCTAGAATCTTCTAATATCATAGTGCTGTTGGCTGCTGTAAACCCAACTGAAAATTTGAACTGTTGATGGCAGTTAACATTCACATAAATCTTGAAAGTGACAGCCAGCTAGAGAGAAGAGTGATGAGATTTGGCATTAGCCAAAATCCAAGCACAATATAATATTTTCTTCTAGATTATTTTAAAGAGTATAAACCTCTCGATTCAGGAGTTGTCTTGGGTCTCTCCCAAGATGAGGAGATGAAGAAAGATTCATTACTTATCCAGTCATGAGAGGTTGGCCTCTGAGAGGCTGAGTTCTTAGTCTGCTTGGCACTGTTGGGTTTATTATTCTGCTCAATCAATCAACCATTTCATCCAAATAGCTCCGTTGGCTAATTATTTTGTTTTGGTTTTATTGGACCTGATCAGCTGTTGGAGTGAATTGACTAAATCAGCTGGTTGTGCTGTTGGCTCTAACTCACTATCTAGGCTTATTAGAGGCCCTCAGTAGAGTTAAAAACCATGTGCACTGAAATATTCTCCATCTACTGTACTGTTATTTCGATTTTTTAAAATTTATTTTTAATTGGTGGATAATTGCTTTACAATGCCATGTTGATTTCTGCCATATAACAATGCAAATACCATAAATATACACGTGTTCCCTCCCACTTGAACGTCCCTCCCATCCCCCACCCCACCCCATCCCTCTAGATTATCACAGAGTGCCAGGTTGAGCTCCCTGTTATACAGCAACTTCCCACTGGCTAGCTATTTTACATATGGTAATGTATATGTTTCAATGCTTCTCTCTCAATTAGTCCCATCCTCTCCTTCTTCCCTGGTGGCTCAGAGGTTAAAGCGTCTGCCTGCAATGTGGGAGACCTGGGTTCGATCCTTGGGTCGGGAAGATCCCCTGGAGAAGGAAATGGCAACCCACTCCAGTATTCTTGCCTGGAGAATCCCATGGGCGGAGGAGCCTGGTGGGCTACAGTCCACGGGGTCGCAGAGTCGGACGTGACTGAGCGACTTCACTTTCCTTCTTCTGCTATATCCGCAAGTCTGTTCTCTATGTCTGGGTCTCTATTCCTACCCTGCAAACAGGTTCATCAGTACCTACTTTTTTAGAGTTCATATATATGAGTTAGTATATGCTTTTTGTTTTTATCTTTCTGACTTACTTCATTCGGTATAATAGGCTTTAGGTTCATCCACCTCACTAGACCTGACTCAAATTTATTCCTTTTTATGGCTGAGTGATAAGATCCCCTGCAGGAGGAAACAGCAACCTACTCCAGTATTCTTGCCTGGATAATCCCTTGGACAGAAGAGCCTGGAAGGCTATAGTTTATGAAGTTGTGAAGAGTCAGGCAAGACTGAGCAACTGAGCACAGCACAATATTCCATACACTGAAAAACTTACACAAGATAATCCAAGATGTACTGAGTGTACCTACAATGTTTTTTTTTTTTTTTTAATTGAGTAGTTTGCTTGGGTGTCCCTCTATAATATATTGAAAACATGAACACAGGGGAGGAGAGAGGAGGGTGGGGCATATATACATGTATGCTACTCTGGGAGACAGTAGCATTGGCATGTATACACTACCATGTATAAAGCACATAGCTAGTGGAAAGCTGCTGTATAGCACAGGAAGCTCAGTTTGGTGCTCTGTGATGACCTGAGGGCATGGGGAGTGGGATGGGGGTGCGTGGGAGGGAGGTTCAAGAAAGAGAGGAGGATATATGCATACATGTAGCTGATTCCCTTTTTTGTACATTAAAAGCTAACACAACATTGTAAAGCAATATTACTCCAATTAAAAAAAAATCACATCCAACTCACATGCCAAATAAATGTATGTGAGTATCTTTATATATGTACAAGGACCTCTTTCTGCCTCTTACTGTTGCTTCATCATTGACTTGGGGTAGTAAATTCTGCAATTTTTTCATTGTTCCTCACATTGGCAGAAGGTATTTACAATATTCTCATATTGTGCATCACGTGTCCCCATCAACCAGGTTAAACTGTGAAAAGTTACAGAATGAAACAAGGGAATAAAAAAATCTATGCTTTTATTTCTTCCTATATTATCTAAAAAAAAAAAAATCAGATTTTTCTCTTCTGAAATGAATGGCACACTTTTGCTCTTGAACACATGGTGTGTTGTTAAACAAAGGAGTGTCTGGTAACTTTCAATGAAAAGCCTGTCAGCTTTTACTGTGGCTGACGTTATAGCTTCACCAAATTCTTCAGTGAACTTGATGTAGAAACTTGCTCTTTCTCTACTTTCTTCTTCTTTTTTTTTCTTCCTTTCTCTTTCTTCCTTTATGTTTTTAGACAAAATCCAAACATAAAAATGCCATTTTAAAAATTATACCCTGGGGTATTCACTCACAGCTTATTTCTAAATCTAAGGCAGATATCCTTAAAGAGTTGATCAAAGAGATATAGGATCTTTACTGTTATGATAAACTTAAATGTTTAAGATAGTAAAGTTTGAGAGTGGGGTGATGATGGAAGAAGGAATATGTTATTTGATGCATGAAGCTCATAAATGTCTAAGAAGATTTTGTTGGGGGAATAGAGGGGGAAATATGGCAATTCAGGGCATTATTTAAAAAATAAAAGTCTAAATTAAAGGAAAGAGGGACTGTTTTTCATGTTTATAAATAGTGGATGCTGGGAATTAACATTAAGTGTAGAAATGAGCCACCTGATGGGGATTTTGTTTAAGTCAGTATTAAAACCTCTTGTTTCTGTTACAAATGACTAAGCTTTATGGATAAGAAAGAGTACAGCATAGCAACCAGTTTGGTGAGAGTGAATACTAGGATCTGGAGAAGGGAGAGAATTTCCCAGGCTTATCAGTCAAAGGTTGACTTTAGATGCCTATAAGGAAGGCAATATATAATTTAAGGTCCATGTGGGGAACTTTTCAGAGTGAAAAGGAATGCTATTAATAGTCATGCTGAGACAAAATGCATAAACGGAGCCAATCCCAGTTAAATTGGTTGTATGTCACCCTCCTAATGGGCAGAATGCTATGAAGCAAACCTCTCTGGAAGGACTGCCTTAGAAGTCATTTCAGTCGCAGCTGGAGAGTTTGTGTGGTGCCTTGCTAATCAAGCTTAGAGTCTAATCATCCTTGAGTCATCAGACTCTTCATTCCAGGGCCATAAAGTCTTAATATGACTTTAACCATCATAATCAGAGCAACTGTACTCCTTGTGGAATAGTTCAGATGAATTTTGAGCTTTATTTTAAGGCTGTCAGCCTTATCAACTCTGGAGAGTATAGTCTTAACCAGGTACTGGAGACTGTATCTAGCGTACAGAAATAAAAGAGTGAATATCTTCAGAATACTAAGATATAGACAAAGGTGGTTGATCTGTGGATAAAGTAAGATAGATTTTAAGACACAATTGTTTTAAGTTACTTATTTTAAGTTATTTTAAGACAAAGGAAAAATGAATGAATATGTGTGATTCATTCATTTTTCCTGAAACAACATTATTTTTCCACAGTGGAAGTATGGGAAACTAAACTGTTTCAGCAATACCACACAGTGTATCAATATTTGTTCATTTTTATTGCTGAATAGTATTCTTTTCCCCTGCCCCGCCCCCTCACCACACACACACCACTGGCATTACTTGGTAAGTGCTATATGTGACTTGTGACTGGATACCATAAAGATGCCGTGAAGACCTACGTTCTTTCCATTATTTTATTCCTGTTTTGGAGTCTGTGAGGATTCAACTTAGATTGTGATATTGGTGAAACAGTTTAGATTCCCATACTTCAACTGTGGAGAAATATTATTGCACAGCAAAGGAAACTATAAACAAGGTGAAAAGACAGCCCTCAGAATGGGAGATAACAATAGCAAATGAAACAACTGACAAAGGATTAATTTCCAAAATAAACAAGCATCTCATAAAATTCAATGCCAGAAAAACAACCCAATCAAAAAATGAGAAAAAGACCTAAACAGACATTTCTCCAAAGAAGGCATACAGATGGCTAACAAACACTTGAAAAGATGCTCAACATCACACATTATTCAGTTCAGTTCAGTTCAGTTGCTCAGTCGTGTCTGACTCTTTGTGACCCCATGAATCACAGCATGCCAGGCCTCCCTATCCATCACCAACTCCCGGAGTTCACCCAAACTCATGTGCAATGAGTTGGTGATGCCATCCAGCCATCTCATCCTCTGTCATCCCCTTCTCCTCCTGCCCCCAATCCCTCCCAGCATCTGGGTCTTTTCCAATGAGTTAACTCTTTGCATGAGGTGGCCAAAGTATTGGAGTTTCAGCCTCAGCATCAGTCCTTCCAATGAACACCCAGGACTGATCTCCTTTAGAATGGACTGGTTGGATCTCCTTGCAGTCCAAGGGACTCTCAAGAGTCTTCTCCAACACCACAGTTCAAAAACATCAACTCTTCAGTGCTCAGCTTTCTTCACAGTCCCAACTCTCACACCCATACATGACCACTGGAAAAACCATAGCCTTGACTAGACAGACCTTTGTTGGCAAAGTAATGTCTCTGCTTTTCAATATGCTATCTAGGTTGGTCATAACTTTCCTTCCAAGGATTAAGCGTCTTTTAACTTCATGGCTGCAGTCACCATCTGCAGTGATTTTGGAGGCCCAGAAAAATAAATTCTGACACTGTTTTCACTGTTTCCCCATCTATTTCCCAAGAACTGATGGGACCAGATGCCATGATCTTAGTTTTCTGAATGTTGAGTTTTAAGCCAACTTTTTCGCTCTCCTCTTTCACTTTCATCAAGAGGCTTTTTAGTTCCTCTTCACTTTCTGCCATAAGGGTGGTGTCATCTGCATATCTGAGGTTATTGATATTTCTCCCAGCAATCTTGATTCCAGTTTGTGCTTCTTCCAGCCCAGTGTTTCTCATGATGTAATCTGCATAAAAGTTAAATAAGCAGGGTGACAATATACAGCCTTGACGTACTCCTTTCCCTATTTGGAACCAGTCTGTTTTTCCATGTCCAATTCTGTTGCTTCCTGACCTGCATATAGGTTTCTCAAGAGGCAGGTCAGGTGGTCTGGTATTCCCATCTTTTTCAGAATTTTCCACAGTTTATTGTAATCCACACAGTTGAAGGCTTTGGCATAGTCAGTAAAGCAGAAATAGATGTTTTTCTGGAACTCTCTTGCTTTTTCGATGATCCAGCAGATGTTGGCAATTTGATCTCTGGTTCCTCTGCCTTTTCCAAAACCAATGTGAACATCTGGAAGTTCACAGTTCATGTGTTGCTGAAGCCTGGCTTAGATAATTTTGAGCATTACTTTACTAGCGTGTGAGATGAGTGCACTTGTGTGGTAGCTTGAGCATTCTTTGGCATTGCCTTTCTTTGGGATTGGAATGAAAACTGACCTTTGCCAGTCCTGTGGCCACTGCTGAGTTTTTCAAATTTGCTGGCATATTGAATGCAACACTTTCACAGCATCATCTTTCAGGATTTGAAATAGCTCAACTGGAATTCCATCACCTCCACTAGCTTTGTTCATATTGATGCTTTCTAAGGCCCACTTGACTTCACATTCCAGGATGTCTGGCTCTAGGTCAGTGATCAAACCATAGTGATCATCTGGGTCGTGAAGATCTTTTTTGCACAGTTTTTCTGTGTATTCTTGCCACCTCTTCTTAATATCTTCTGCTTCTGTTAGGTCCATACCATTTCTGTCCTTTATTCAGCCCATCTTTGCATGAAATGTTCCCTTGGTAGCTCTAATTTTCTTAAAGAGATCTCTAGTCTTTCCCATTCTGTTGTTTTCTTCTATTTCTTTGCATTGATCGCTGAGGAAGGCTTTCTTATCTTTCCTTGCTATTCTTTGGAATTCTGCATTCAGAGGCTTATATTTTTCCTTTTCTCCTTTGCTTTTTACTTCTCTTCTTGTCACAGCTATTTATAAGGCCTCCACAGACAGCCATTTTGCTTTTTTTCATTTCTTTTCCATGGGGATGGTCTTGATCCCTGTCTCCTGTACAATGTCACAAACCTCCACCCATAGTTCATCAGGTACTCTGTCTATCAGATCTAGGCCCTTAAATCTATTTTTCACTTCCACTGTATAATCATAAGGAATTTGATTCAGGTCACACCTAAATGGTCTAGTGGTTTTGCCTACTTTCTTCAATTTAAGTCTATATTTGGCAATAAGGAGTTCATGATCTGAGCCACAGTCAGCTCCCAATGCACAATTGCACATTATTGCAAATTTATTATGCAAATTTTATTTATTATGCAAATCAAAACTACAATGAAATATCACCTCACACCGGTGAGAATGGCCATCATCAAAAAGTCTACAAACAATAAATGCTGGAGAGGGTGTGGAGAAAAGGGAATGCTCTTGCACTGTTGGTGGGAAGGTAAATTGATAAAGTGACTATAGAAGACGGTATGGAGATTCCTTAAAAAAACTATGAATAAAAGCATCATATGACCCAGCAATCCCACTCCTAGGCAAATACCCTGAGGAAACCAAAATTGAAAAAGACACATGTATCCCATTGTTCATTGCAGCACTATTTACAATAGCTAGAACATGGAAGCAACCTAGATGTCCATTGACAGATAAATTGATAAAGAAGTTGTGGTACATATACACAATAAAATATTCAGTTCAATTCAGTCACTCAGTTTTGTCTGACTCTCTGTGACTCCATGAACTGCAGCACTCCAGGCTTCCCTGTCCATCTCCAACTCCTGGAGTTTACCGAAACTCATGTCCATTGAGTAGGTAATGCCATCCAGCCGTCTCATCCTCTGTTGTCCCCTTCCTGCCTTCACTCTTTCCCAGCATCAGGGGCTTTTCAAATGAGTCAGCTCTTCACATCAGGTAGCCAAAGTACTGTAGTTTCAGCCTCAACTTCAGTCCTTCCAATGAACACCCAGGACTGATCTCCTCTAGGATAGGCTGGTTGGATCACCTTGCAGTCCAAGGGACTGTCAAGAGTCTTCTCCAACACCACAGTTCAAAAGCATCAATTCTTTGGCACTTCTCTTTTTTTATGGTCCAACTCTCACATCCATACATGACTACTGGAAAAACCATAGCCTTGACTAGACTCACCTTTGTTTCTCAGCCATAAAAAGAAACACATTTGAATTAGTTCTGATGAGGTGGATGAACCTAGAGCCTATTATACAGAGTGAAGGAAGTCAGAAAGAGAAAGATAAATATCCCATACTAACACATATACACAGAATCTAGAAAAATGGTACTGAAGAATTTATTTGCAGGACAGCAATGGAGAGACAGACATAGAGAATAGACTTATGGGCATGGGGAGAGGGGAGGAGAGGGTGAGATGGTGAGATGTATGGGAAGAGTAACATGGAAACTTACATTACCATATGTAAAATAGATAGCCAATGGGAATTTGCTGTAGGTCTCAGGAAACTCAAACAGGGGCTCTGTATCAACCTAGAGGGTAGGATGGGGAGGGAGATGGGATCGAGGTTCAAAAGGGAGGGGGTATATGTATTCCAATGGCTGATTTATGTTGAAGTTTGACAGAAAGAAAAAAAAATCTGTAATGCAATTATCCTTCAATTAAAAAATAAATTAATTAAAAAAAAAGAAACTCCATAAAAAGATGCTGCATTGAAAGAATGTACATTACAGAAGGGGCAGTTGGAATTTCAACACATCAATGTGCAGTATCTGCCATTTTGAGAATATCAGAAAACATAGCCAGCTAACCCAGGATTCCTAGAAGAAAATGATATTTAGATCTTAATAGGCCACTCTTTTGAATGAATGGGGAAAGCACGTTCCAAGTAGGAGAATCCCTACTTTAAAAACTCAGAAATGAAAGAGGATGTCACAGTCAAGATAGTTAAAGTAGCTTGGTATGCAGAAAGGGTAGAAACAACTAGGAAAAAAGACGAAAGATGAGGTGAGAGAGATGGCAGAGGCCAGATGGCTAAAGGCCTGGTAGTCATCAGTTCATTAAGAAGTGTAAACTCTTATTCCATAAATTATGGAGATTTACTACAAAGTCTGGTAGTTCTCAGTTTCATCTTCTCATTCTTAATAAGAATAGGAATTTCCTCACTTTCACTTTTAATTTTTTGTTTCAGAAGATATTTGGACACATACTCATGATACCAGACCTAGTGGCAGAGAACCCAGGAAGAGGAAACTGTTATTCCCTCCAAGCCACCAGATAAAAAGCCAAAACCATGCATCTTCCTACCAAATTGAAGCAAAGACCCTATATCACCAGGCAGTAACTAACGCTGAATTGTTCTCATTTAAGTTTATAAGCATAAGCGATATGTTATGTTTTGCAAAATGTTAGGCAGAAGAAGGATAGAAAGATGGAATGCTTCTAATATCCTCTAAGGTATTAATACAAATGTTTGATTTTTGGAAGACTTCAACTGATTGAAAAGTCATTAAGACCACCAAAAATGACCTTATTAATATAACAACTTCTAGGTAAACCCACTCTGGTGTTCTTGCCTGGAGAATCCCAGGGACGGGGGAGCCTGGTGGGCTGCCGTCTATGGGGTCCACAGAGTCAGACACGACTGAAGCGACTTAGCAGCAGCAGGTACACTCTTAGAAAGTGAAAAGTGAAAGTGCTAGTTGCTCAGCTATGTTTGGCTCTTTGCGACCTCAAGGACCGCAGCCACCCGCACCACCCTCCCAGGCTCCCCTGTCCATGGAATTCTCCAGGCAAGAAAAGTGGAGTGTGTTGCCCAGAGGATCTTTCTGACCCAAGGATCGAACCTGGGTCTCCTGCCTTAAAGGCAGCTTCTTTACCATCTGAGCCACCAGGGAAGCCCCTCTTAAACAAGAGCTAAATCAGAAAAGCTCTTTAAGCATCACTTAGTTACCTTCCTTGCTCTCAGGCAGAATGGTGCTTGCTGCAGCTGCAGAAAAAGATATTAATAATTACTTTTGTTTCCCAAAGTCAACGTTAGGCAGATCTTTCCTATGTCCACCTTAAATACATTCTGTATGACTTCTAAAACATTTTGTGTGTGTATGAAAATGATGAATATTTGATTATTGGTGGCTCAGCCGTGGAGAATCTGCCTACGATGCAGGAGACCTGGGTTTGATCCCTGGGTTGGTAAGATCCCCTGGGCATCCCACTCCAGTACTTGTGGCTGTAGAATCCAAGGGACAGAAGAGCCTGTCAGGCTGTAGTCCATAGGGTCACACAGAGTTGGATAGGGCTGAAGTGACTGAGCAGGTATGATAATAACATTCCATGACTTAGGACTGTTATTATCACCTTAGCTTTTTTTCCAGCAAATATCTTCCTTTCAATATTTCCTCTAAGCCTATATTATCTTTCTCTGACCTTTCTCCATGGTTAACTTTAAGAATTCTTTCTTGGATCAATTAATATTAATACAATAACTTTCTGTGGCCCCACCCTCAAAATAGAAGAACAAAGTATATTTTTCCTGGTCTTTTAAAAAACAATCCTGATTAGTATACTTACTTCCATGAATACCAATGTCTTTAAGTGGATTTAGTTTTTCTAATATTTTATATCAATTAATAGAAAGGCACATAGCATTGGAGAAGGAAATGTCAACCCACTCCAGTGTTCTTGCCTGGAGAATCCCAGGGACGGGGGAGCCTGGTGGGCTGCCGTCTCTGGGGTCGCACAGAGTCGGACACGACTGAAGTGACTTAGCAGCAGCAGCAGCAGCAGCAGCACATATAAGAAAACAAATATACCAAGAGGATAAGTAATTTATTCATTAGCCTTTAATTACAGCCTTATCCAAAAAAGTAAATTTTCTTGTAGTGAAGTCTTTCCCCCAAACTCTGCTATAATGCAGGGAAAATTACTGATTTTTACCCTTCTGTATTCAATTCTGCAATTAACATATGAACTTTTAAACCTAAAAATTCCGGTAGAACGTTGGTAAATAGCAGCAGTAACATATATCAGAGGGTGTTCACGTTTCTGGTATGTGACGGCCCACAGAAGAGGGCTATTTTATATTGGTCTTTTGTATTTTTACATTTGACTGATTGAGTCAATGGAAAGCAGCCCTAATTGTTGCTTTATAGGCGGACGATGTTTTCCATCACTGGCACATACTGAACTAAACCTTCAGGGAGTGAAACAGGGCTGGGCTGCTGTTTTCTGTTACTCTGCAAATCAGAAAAAGATTGGTAGTTCTGATTAATCTTTTATTTTGTTTAGTTGCCTACACAACACCCTGCCAAATTACTTTATAATAAATAATAAAAGTCACTGAGAACTATGTGTTTATTCTCACCACCAATCCAAATAAAAGGTTTTCTGTAAATGAGTTATTTCTAATAAAGCACAAAGCTAGAAGAAAAATATTAAAAGCAAATTGGCTGCATGGTTTTATGTTAGTAGAATGTACAAAACTTGAGAAGAGTTCAGCTAATCGTGATGTGGTTTTAAAGGCTCTAAAAAAATCTAAAGGCAGCAAAGCAATTCCAAATGTATCTCTTCATCTCGTAAAATGGCATTTAATGAATAAAACTTACTATTAGGGTAAACACAATGCTATTCAGATTCTCCACAACAGTGGACTTCAAAAATATAATTTGTTGGGTATGTTAGAATAACATTTTTTTTAAATGTGCTAAAATAAAATAAGCATTAGACTCTAAATGAAAAAAAGACTGCATTTAATAGCAAACAGAGTGTAATGTTGCTATACACGTTTTCTCAATGGGAAAATGAGTTAATGAGATCATTCTTATTGCAAGAATATGATGAACATCAAAGTATGATTACTACTAAGCACACATATAGTTCTTTGAAAAACACAGAGTGGCTTATATTCATTTTTGTTATTAATGTTTCCTGAGCACCACCAACCACTACTCTCATTTCCACAGATGAGGAAGTGAAGATGTAAAATAATCAAATTATTCATACACGATAACAAATGAGTTCATGGCCATGCCAAGATCCAGCTCATCCAGAATGATTCATATATGGGGCAACTGCAACTCTGCATCTTGGCGTTCCTAGCTGGGGTGATACAGCTGACTCCCTGAAACATGATGACCAAAGAATTATTAGCAAATGTGACATCTGGAAGTTGTTTCAATAGTGCAGGATGTTAAAGCAAGTGTGTGGGGGTAATTAATTGATTTAGCACATTTAAGGGAAGTTTCTTCTCAATTACAATACTTACTGGGAAATAATGGTGTACAAAAGAAACAACATTTTTTCCATGGCTAGGGTTACCATCATGTCCTTTCTTTCTCTCTTAGTGGATGATGTAGGTACTTAAGTTGAGGGTTTGAGCTATAAAATGTGTCTTAAAATGCTGGTCAATAGGATATTGGATAACTTTCTGGAAATTTTCAAAAGATCTGCTCCTAATACATTAAATTATATGGCTTCAGATGTATTTAGTTATTTTGCTTAACTGTTACAGTGACTTCCCTCACCTAATAATTCAAACACCTCTTAAACTACTGAAAAACCATTAAGATATTCATTGATTCTATAAGCTGCAGGTTACAAGTGTATTTTACACAGTCAAGAATTTTTAGAACTCAAAGGCTTCCTCTATTATTTGTTAAGTGGCTACTTTGCTGACAGAAAAAAATGGAACGTGGAGTTCAGCTCAGTGGCTTTAATGGCAACAACCCAAACCGAAACCAAACCAAACAAAAATAATCGCATTTAGGTCTCGTGGCAAAAAGAGTTAGTTAAAATTCTATGGAGCTGATAGGTTTAGTTGAAGTTGAAAATAAGTAGAAGATAATGAACTCAGTAAAAAATTCTAAAACACTTAGCTTTGGGTGGAATTAGAATAACTTCCTGGCTGAATTATAAAAGACCTATTTGATAATAAGATCAGCTTTGGTTCTTGAGAAGGTGGCCTATTGCATGTGCAGTCTAGTAATTAAGGGGAAATGAAGAAAAAGAATTACACTGATCGAGAGCAATGTATAAACAAACTCAGAGTGAGGCAAAGGAAGTGTCGCCTGGGAAGACCATCTTGATCCCTCAAAATATTTTATCATCTTTGTACTGATGAATTCATCACATTTCAAAGTCTAAACTCAGTCCTGCAGACTTCATAATTCAGTCTCTTTATTGTTCCAGATTTGGAAGAATGGGGCACATAAACACAAATGGCAAACCTCAAAAAATATGGAACTGGAATATCAATTTACTCACTCACTTTGATAGATTCAATTCAGTTAGAAGCTATCCTTGTGACATTCTGGATAAGGAAGTCTCTATAGATGTAGAAGACTAGAATTACCAAAAGTTACTTAGTGAGGTTTGAGCCAGAGTAAGGAAATTAGAATACATATGAGTGTTATATTTTGACAGCAAGATGAAACTGTCTTTGTGTCAGATATCCTGGCTCACAGGACATCATCTTACACAAAAGGTACCAGAGTGTTTATTTCTAAGTTTCTTTCCTTTTACTTCATCTCTTCCAAATAATTCCCTATGCCATCTCACCAGATTTTTCTAACTGGATGATTCAGATATTTGATTTAGTGGAGTTAAAGCATATTTCTGGCTTCCCATGGATTTTGTACATGTTTTTTGAAATCCATTTTATGTTGATTCAATACTTGAATTCTTAATAGGAAACTAACTTTCAGTGTTTTAGGAATTAGGAGCGTTCAGTACCTGGGGAGCAAAGTATGCTTAGGGTGGAGTCGTGTTTATTGAGAGTGTAAAGATGAATGGAACTGGCTGATCAAGGGTCCTTTACATCTTGCTACTAAAATGGGTTATAATTTGTAGACATTTTTAAGGTGAGACATAAAGCAAGATTTTGAGTGAAAAAGTGATTAATCACAGGGAGAATGAAGAGAACAAGATGGGAGTCAGCTTAGGACATTAATGTGCATATGAGCAATAATCTGTTTGACTCTGGTCAAAATACACATATATCAGAATAGACAGGTAGGAATCAGGTCATAAGGGCTTGAATGACATGCTATAAAATGTGAGGTGTCATTAAAGAAATCAATGACCTTAGTAGATTTGTCTCTTAAAAGATATCTCTGCATGCTAAGTAGCTTCAGTTGTTTCCGACTCAGCGACCCTATGGACTGTAGCCCACCAAGCTCCTCTGTCCATGGGATTCTCCAGGCAAGATACTGGAATGGGTGCCATGCCCTTTTCTAGGGCATCTTCTCTATCCAGGGGTAGAAACCAGTGTCTCTTATGTTTCCTGCACTGGCAGGTGGTTTTTTTTTTTTTTTTTTTTTTACCACTAGCACCACCTGGGAAGCCCAAAAGATATCTTGTACATTCTTAAAAGTATATTAGAAAGATGCAAGAATGAAGGCAAGCAGAGAACTTCAACATATTTTATAGTAATACAAGTAATAATGTCAATGGCCTGAACTTGAGACAGTAGCCATAGAAGAAAACAGACAAATTTGAAAGATTCTAAAAGAGTATGGTGAATAGGATCTGATGTCCAAAGTAGACTGAGGAGGAGTAGAGAAGAAAATAAAGAACAGTTTGGGAACTTGGGTACACAGTGATGTTTTTCATTGTCTTAGAATGTGTAGAATAGAGTATGTTAAGTGTGTTGCAGACTGTGCAGATTTGGGAAAAAAATTCATTTCGGATATATATTTGAGTTATCAGGAATTCACTTGGAAAGATTCAGTAGAGAGCTAGAGTTCTGAATCTGAACCTCAGAAGAGAGATACATACTGTGGGAAGATAATGAGACCGAACATTTACTTTTCAGGGGTAGCAGTTGAACCATGGAACTAGATGAGAGAGAGTGTGCATCAAGAAAGAGCATGCAGGTGAAGATGAAAACAATCAGTGTTCCTTTGAAACACAGCTCATACATAATAAAGAACGGGTGGAAAAATAGGAGCTTACAAAGAAAATGGATAATAAAGGCCAAAGAGGAAAAAGTAAATGCAGAAGAGCGTACAGTCAAGAAAGGAGTGATCTATAGGAAGGACTAATGGGATGTGAAGAATCGGTATGACAAACGGAAGCTACCCTATTTAGAAGATCATCAGTGAGCGAAGATAAAGATACAGCACTGACTGGAGGAGAAGTGTGCCAGACCCCTCTCCAGTAAGCTGTAGTAGTACCTACGCATGGCCACATACTAGCAACTGCCCTGCAGCTGCTGACTTAGCTGACCCCTGAACCGATGGAAAGCTCCTTGAAGGCAAGGATTGCATATAATCTGGTTATGACTTTTTAGTGCATTTAACACCTTTGCTTGTAATTGTTCAGTAAATATGCGATGAATGGAAGATTCAGAATTGAGGAAGCATTTTTATGAGCCAAAAGGAAATAGTTAATGGAGAGAAAGCGGCTACAAAGAATAACCTACAAAGCTAGGGAGTTTGATTTGCTTATAAATGGGATCTAGAACATGGTTGGAAGCTTTTATTCAAAGTTGAACGAAAGACTTTTTCTTCCTCCTCTAAAATAGAAGGAAATGAGAAGACATGGATTCATACCTGAATTAAATGTTTAGATAGCTGTCTAAGAAGTGAAGGAAATTTATTCTGGGTAGCCTTGTTTACTTACTGAAGTCAGATGCATTTATTAAGTGCCTAATAAATATCAGGCCCATGTATTCCTAATATTGATTAATTTGTGAATCTATATTCATAAAAGAGATCTGTCTTTAGTTTCATTTTTTGGTATAATGTTTGTCAGATTTTGATGTCAGAATTATCCTGGATTCATAAAATAGATTTGATTGCTTTCCATATTTTTTCCTGTGTTCTGGAACAAATTATATAGAATTGAGTTTACTAGTCTCTTTAAAGTTTCAAATAATTCACAGTAAAACAATCCCTGGAGAATTTGGAGTAATTTTTTGAAGTGTTTTTCATTATGCCTATGGGTATTATTCAATTCAAATTCTTATAATTTTTATAAATTTTTATTTTTAGTTTATATCTTTCATGAAAAGTACCCAATTCATACAGTTTTATATATTTACTGCATACATAGGGTCTTGCATTGTAATTTCATATATTTTACTCTATTTGATTTTAGTACCCTTTTTATTTCCAGTTCAATTATTTCTCCTTTTTAATAATCAGGTTTTCAAGAAAACTATCTTCTCTAATTTTATTGCCAAGAATCCATGGGCTCATTAATCTATTTTTTTCCTGATTTTAAGTCATTAAACTTTGCTTTTAAACATTATTTTATTTTTCTTTTATTCTTAGTTATTTTATTGTTTTGCTAATTCTTGTTTAATAATAATACGTATGTTTAAAGTTGTGAAATTTCCACTGATTGTAGGCTTTTGCCATTGATTCCTCCAGGACTGCTTTCTATTATTCTGTTTTTGCCAAATAAGTCTTTGATCATCCTTTCATTTTTACTTTTATTTTACATCACTGCAGCTATTGTAAATAGCAAAGAGTTGAATTTTTCTATCCTGATCTGAAGTTTTAAGTATAACAACTTAACTAGTTCATTTTGAGTGTAACAAATGATATTTAGCTTTTTTCTCTGTCATTATCTTTTTAACATTTATTTTTTTTCCTTTTGCTATGTGAGTTATGTCATATTTTTTCCATGTATAAGAAAGTTCATTACAACACTTAAAAATTCATGAAAATTGACTTTCAATTTTAAATGTTTTAATTACCAAAGAGTGAACCTATATTCTCTCTTCTTACAAAATTTAAAAGCAAACTAATTAGAAGATAGAGGCTTCCTAGGTGGCAGAGTCCACCTGCCAATGCAGAAGACACAAGCAATGTGGTTTCGATCCCTGGGTAAGGAAGATCCCCTGCAGAAGGAAATGCAAACCATTCCAGTATTCTGGCCTGGAGAATCCCACCGACAGAAGACTCTGGCAGGCTACAGCCCATGGGGTCACAAAGAGTCAACATGACTGAGTGCGCACACACAAACACCCACACACAATTAGAAAATGAAGCAAAGGAAGAACTGCTAATAGTTGCTTGAAGTTTGTTCAAGAATGTGGGGAATGAAAATAGACTATTTTTCCACACATTTTTTTTTTTAATTTTAACCTGCGGAGACTAGCTTGGTGTGTTTACACAATACTCTAATAAATAAATAAATAAACAGTTGAGGACAGTTACTCTCTAAACATCAATGCAACATGCTTAATAACCAGGTGATAAAGGACTTATTTTCCAGTGGAGCAAGTGAGGGTCTATGCAGATTAGAGGCTGCAGAGAGGCCTGTCATGAGGGCATGGGGCCCTTCCTCAGGGTATGCCTGTCATCTAGGAAAAAAGGAGAGAAAAAAGAAGCCTTGAAAAAGCAGAAACGGTGCCTGATGGAAAAATGTTTGAAGATTTAGAAGAAGAACTGTGTACACAGATAAAATGAAAATTAACTATAAGTACTCTCCCATCTTTTAACCATAAGTGACATAGAAACTTCACATCAAGATAATGACAGTTACAGATATTTTTACTGTATAAATTTACACATTCACTTATAGTGTGTAAACTTCTTGCATAAATAACATATTTAAAAATTCTGCTTAAGCATGTTTAATGATTTTTTTAAATAATCCTTGAAATTATCAAATGTTGCTAGACCCCATCTGGGTGTGAATTTTGTGTGTTTTTTAATGAATTTCAATCTATACACTTGGATAAGAGAAAGGAAGAAATTTTCCAAATGAGGAAAATTTACTTTTTTTCTAAAACATTCCTCAATATTGTTTCTTACCCGTCAGGAATGTCAAACAGGCATATACTAGACTGCTAGGCTGTGCCATTTACTTCTATGTGTTCCCTTATCCTTTTCAACTGGCTCTTTTCCTCTATAGTCTCAGAGACTCATTTTCAGTTGTTCTTTATATTCGATATTTTATTTCAATAATGCTAATTTTTCTATGCTGGATTTTGTAGTTGGCAGACAGCATTCATACTACCTTGCCTCTGGTACTCCTGTATCTCAAGGCCCAAAAGCCTGGGGATGGAATTTTCCAAAATTCCCTACTAAAAGGAGTCTAGATACAAGCTAAGTCATTTTGCTTCCTTGGTTACTGGTAACATAACACTGGCTTTGGCAAATAAGAATTTTTGCAATGTTCTGCACTTTCTCCTGCCATTTACCTGTATTAGGGTGATGAAGCAGCTATGAATTCAGCAGTGGTTTCCTGCAGGCTGAAATTAATTTTCTAAGAATTCCTTGCTAGAGACCTTTATTACGGAATTATTAACTGTGTCTCTCTGCTATAAAATCCTCCGGGATATATCTCCTTACCAGTGTGCATCATCCTCTTTTCTGCTGTTCTAGCTGCAGCAATCAGAGAAACCTTTTATTATCTCCTTATCAAGGTAAATATGGGAAAGGACATCATTTTCCTGTCACAGTAGCATCCTCTCGTTGCATACCACAATTTACACTTAACACTTGTTAGACCTCCTCGTAGAAAGGCTTCTTTTCCATCTCTCTACTTCAACCCATCTCCTCTTGCCTGGGGACTTTTTGGTGCAATGCAGTGGGAAGAAAGCAGGCCAGCTTATCACATCTATGAAGACTAAGCAAAAGATGCTGTTTGCTAGCAGTCATGATAGAGAATTCTGGTGCCTATCACCTGACTCCTTTTCCATTTCTAACAAGAATCAGATAGAATCTTGGCATTGTGACCTTTGATTTGGCAGTGCTTGGATGCCAAGAACACAAATAATAATAGATTGATGCACTTCATCAATATTAAAAATTTCTCTGCTTCAAAAGATATCATGAAGGACTTCCCTGGTGGCTCAATGGTAAAGAATCCGCCTGCCAATGCAGAGGACATGAGTTTGATCCCTGGTCTAGGAAGATCCCACATGCCTTGGAGCAACTAAGCCTGTGTGCCACAACTCTGAGCCAGCAATCTAGAGCCTGTGAGTCATAACTGCTGAAGCCCACAAGCCTAGGGTCTATGCTATGCAACAAAAGAGACCATAGTGATGAGAAGTCTGTGCGCCACTGGTAGAGAGTAGCCCTTGCTCTCCGAAAGTAAAGAAGGCTCTCTCACAGTAATGAAGACCCAGCATAACCAAAAATAAATGAATATTTTTTAAAAAGATATCATGAAGAAAAGTGGAAAACTTACAGACTGAGAGGAACTATTAATATTTGCAAATCATATCAGATAAAAGACATGTATTCAGAATATTTAAAGACCTATTATAACTCAATAATAAAAGAAAAATAAAACAACTTACAAAAAGGAAAGGATTTGAATAGACATTTCTTTAAAAAGATATACAAATAGCCAATAAGCAAATAAAAAGTTGCTCAATTTCATCAACCATACAAATCAAATGCACAATGAAAAGCCCAACGAGCTATCATTTTATAACAATCAGAATGACTCTGATTAAAAAAAAAGAAGAGAGACAATAGTAATCGATGTTGGTGAGGATGAAGAGAAATTAAAAACCCTAATACAACTGAAAATGTAAAATGATAAAACCACTTTGAAAAACAGTTTTGCAGTGACTCAGAATGTTAGTAATTGGGCAATGCGAAGAGCTGACTTGCTGATAAAGACCCGGATGCTGGGAAAGACTGAAGGCAGGAGGAGAAGGGGTTGACAGAGGATGAGATTGTTAGATGGCATCACTGACTCAATGGACATGGGTTTGAGCAAACTCCGGGAATTGTTGATGGACAGGGAAGCCTGGCATGCTGCAGTCTTGGTGGTCACAGAGAGTTGGACACGACTGAACGACTGACTGAATAACAAAAACAACAAAACATTAAAGTTACCATTTGACTCAGCAATTCCACTATTAGATATCTATCTGAAAGGCAAACATATGTTAACAGAAAAAAAATTGTACACAAATGTTCATATCTACACTGTTCATAATGGACAAAAAATGGAAATGTCCAAAGACAAACACAGTACAATATATTCATACGATAGAATGCTATTCAGCAGTACAAAGGAAAGTACTGATTCATAATGAAAACAGGGATAAAAGATGTCCATCATAAATGACCCCATATTGTATACAGCCCCATGTATATGGAATGTTCAGAATACGCAAATATGTAGAGAAAGGAAGTAAATTAGTAGTTGTGTAGGACTCAGAATAGGAGGCTGAAATAGGCAGTGACTTCTAATGGGTACAAGCTTCCCTGCTGGCTCAGACGGTAAAGCGTCTGCCTGCAATGCAGGAGACCGGGGTTCGATTCCTGGGTCGGGAAGATCCCCTGGAGAAGGAAATGGCAATTCACTCTAGCGCTCTTGCCTGGAAAATCCCGTGGATGGAGGAGCCTGATAGGCTACAGTCCATGTGGTCACAAAGAGTCAGACATGACTGAGCAACTTCACTTTCTAATATCTTTTTGGGTTGATAAAAATGCTCTAAAATTAGATTATGGTGATGATTACTAAATTGTATAGATGCATTAAAACCATTGACTGCACTGTACATTCTAAAGGATAAACATTATGGCATTAAAGTATATATCAATAAATCTGTTATTTTAATTTTTTCTTTTTTAGCATTACAGGAAAGAGCCACATAGGTACTCTTCCTCAGTTCAGTTCACTCAGTGAAGTTTCTCAGTCATGTCTGACTCTCTGTGACCCCATGGACTGCAGCATGCCAGGCTTCCCTGTCCATCACCAACTCCCAAAGCTTGCTCAATCTCATGTCCATCAAGTCGGTGATGGCATGCAACCATCTCATCCTTTGTCATCCCCTCTCCTCCTTCCTTCAATCTTTCCCAGCATCAGGGCTTTTCTAATAAGTCAGTTCTTCACATCAGGTGGCCAAAGTACTGGAGCTTCAGCTTCAGCATCAGTTCTCCCAATGAATACTCAGGACTGATTTCCTTTAGAATTGATTGGTTTGATCTCCCTGCAGTCCAAGGGACTCTCAAGAGTCTTCTCCAACACCACAGTTCAAAAGCATTAATTCTTCTGCCATCAGCTTTCTTTATGCTGTAGTTCTCAAATCCATACAGGACTGCTGGAAAAACCATAGCTTTGACTAGATGGACCTTTGTTGGAAAAATAATATCTTCGCTTTTTATTATGGTATCTAGGTTTGCCATAGCTGTTCTTCCAAGGGGCAAGCATTTTTTTTTTTAATCTCATGGCTGTAGTCACTATTTGCAGTGATTTTGGAGCCCAAGAAAATAAAGTCTGTCACTGTTTCTGTTGTTTCCCCATCTATTTGTCATGAAGTAATGGGACTGGATGCCATGGTATTAGTGTTTTGAATGTTGAGTTTTAAGCCGGCTCTTTTACTCTCCTCTTTCACTTTCATCAAGAAGCTCTTCAGTTCCTCTTCACTTTCAGCCATAAGGGTGGTGTCATCTGCGTATCAGAGGTACTCTTCCTAGCAAGGGCATAGTACTACTTCCAGATATTGTCCACTACTATTTTGGGAGAAGCCTGGCATTTTCTTCTAGGCAGTTAGCTGAATTACTAGACAATGGTCTGAAAATAGTCATTCATTAGGCAGTTGATGAAAGAACAAAAGTGTGAGTTGTCACAAAATCAGTGCCTAAGGTTTCAAGCGTTCAGAAAGCTGTATGGGTGAGAAGGGTAGGAATGACCACAGACATCTTGTAAGAGAAGGATGGCTGTCAGGCCTTCTGGTCAGTGGTACGGGACTTGAGCCTCTAGCATTCCCAAGTCAGTGGGTCTAGCATTCCCAGTCATTTCCTCTCATTTGTCTATTTCTAACAAATTGTTGCTGTTCAGTGGCTTAGTCCTGTCTGACTCTTTGTGACCCATGGACTGCAGCACGCCAAGCTTCCCTGTCCTTTACTATCTCCTGGAGTTTGCTGAAACTCATGTTCATTGAGTTGATGATGCCATCCAACCATCTCATCCTCTGCCGTCCCCTTCTCCTCCTGCCCTCAATCTTTACCAACATCAGAGTCTTTTCCAACAAGTTGGCCCTTTGCAACAGGTGGCCAAAGTATTGGAGTTTCAGCTTCAGCATCAGTCCTTCCAATGAATATTCAGAGTTGATTTCCTTTAGGATTGACTGGTTTGATTTCATTGCTATCCCAGGGATTCTCAAGTCTTCTGCAGCACCACAGTTTGAAAGCACCAATTCCTTGGCACTCAGCTTTCTTTATGGTCCAACTCTCATATACGTATGTGAATTATTTAAAGAAAAAAATTACTGATAGATGTGTATTTGGTAACACCTTTTTTAAAAAGAGTAATTTTGAACATCTATAGCTGAAGTGTTCAAGAAAGCACATTGATCATTGCAGAATAAACCATCTGAATGAATCATGGAGGTAAGTTCTGATTGTGCTTTGTGTGCATTATAGATGGGGTCATTTTTCCTGAAATCCCACATATGCCCTCAAACCCTGAGAACTGATTTCCTTCCAAAGACCACTATCTCATCTACTGACAAATTCATATTCCTTCTAGTAAAATTACTTTGATCTTATTTCAATCAAACTAAACCTGGGCCGTGTTATGCTGTGAGAATTGCCTTTAGCACTTTGCAGAGCTTCTTTATATTGATGATTGATGAATGGTATTTCTGCCCTACTGGATTTCCTGAAGTTGAGGAGATAGGACGTGAAATAACAACAGCCAAATACCTCTCTAAGTTCTTTACATATAACTTATTTAATCCTCACCATACACCGATGAAAGCAAGCACTATTCTTAACCCCATTTTACAGATGAAAAACTGAGGCACAGGGAAGTAAAATATTCTGCTCAAATTCACTTAGTAGATTGAGCTGGGATAAAGATCCAGTCATTATGGACCCATCTGCTTCCAAAACCAGGTTGGTAAAGGTTGACACTGGGTTCATTCTCATGGAGAAGAGTTTGTTCAGCTCAGATTGGGCAGAAAGCATGGGAGTGAAGTAAACAGCAAATGCAACAATCAGCTCTTGGAAAAATATGACAAAACTTGGAGACTGGCGAATTATATGAACTGAGAGCAGTGAGGAAACCAGTGTTCCTTGTTTGGTGATGGGATTAATAATGGAGACATTGATCTAAATGGGGTACAAATGTCTTAGGAGGAAGGGAAAAAATGACCCCAGCTTGATCCTCAAGTATATTTTGTGTATATTCCATTTCTTTTCATTAGAAGAAATTCAATTTATTAGATGAATAGAGGAAGAAAGGGGAAAGGAGAGTGTTTCAAAGAATGAGGTTAAAGTCATCACAGCTTGACAAAATCTTAAAAATCAAAAAGTATGCCAGAATAGCAGGTATTTGAGACTTACTGTTAGAAACAATTTTATTTTAAACACATGTGCTTTCTTAATGATACTGCTAGCTTGGTGGCTGTGCAACGCGCCTTCAGCAGGAAGTGCTGATTTGTTTAATTCTATTAAGCCTGTAAGAAAGGTAAATCTGTCTCCTGGACTTAAAGGACCTCTGCTCCAAAGTAAGTTTGACATTGGCCAATAATCACCCTGACATTCCTGTGGCTTTGGCTGCTCTCAAAGCTGCTGAGTGGCACCAAGAGAAGAGGCTGAGTGAGAAGGCTGCTCACAGCAACAGCCCATCCTTTCAGTGCTGAGAAGGGATAATACCGTCAAAACAGCACAAACATAGATGCTGCCATTGTGTTCGCTGTGCTGAGGGACCTTGGGGTTTAGGACCGGGAAAGTTCTCAAAGCCAACAGTGGCAGAGGGAACGAGGTGCTTCCTGAACCAGGTCTAAGTCAAAGGAGTTAATTGTGAAAATGGTCTTTGAAACCGCATGCTTTACAAAAGTGAACTATGCAAACTGGGCAAACTCAAAGAGTAGGTATTATATTTTGGTCACCATTTAGCTCCAAAATACCATAAGTCTTGGCCCTTAGTAAATGCTCCTTAAACATGTGGTGCCCTTAGACGCTTGTTTCTGTGAAGGGTGCTCATCCCAGTTTGCAGAGGAGAGTCTTGGTTTACCTTTTGTTGCTCCCAAGATCCTGTTCTGTTGCATAGGTCCAAATATTTTAATTTTCCCCAAGTATCGTCATCAATATTAATAGTTGTATAAAAATAAGTCAGGATAGGTCTGGTAGACATCTATTTTATTTCCAGTTCCTGTCATTTTCTGTCAGTAGGTATGAAATTCATGTGCACTGAAAGGTGACCTGCAATAACCTCTTTTTCCTTTTAATTTTTAAAAATCTTTACCAGATTCAAGGAGAATGTACAGTGCAAAAGCTAACTCATTTTGTCTTGGTGGTGACGGAAGAAAAATTAGATGCTGCTCCCCATAACATCCAGTTGTATTATAGTCTATGTGGCCTGTGAGAGTCATAAAGCCACCAGTATCCTAGAAGGAAGGGGCACTGATAGATAGATGAGCAGTAGATAGACAGATAGCAGATATATGTATGCATATATCACATTACATAACAATAGAGACTGAGCAGTCTGGTCTTAAAATGTATAGCAAGTAGCTTGAAAGTTCTTCCTACAGTAATGTCACCTACTAATTCTAGATCTATAGCAATTTATCATCAGTTCAGTTCAGTTCAATTCAGTTGCTCAGTCGTGTCTGACTCTTTGCGACACCATGCCCTGGCAGCATGCCAGGCCTCCCTATCCATCACCAACTCCCGGAGTTCACTCAGACTCACGTCCATCGAGTCAGTGATGCCATCCAGCCATCTCATCCTCTGTCGTCCCCTTCTCCTCCTGTCCCCAATCCCTCCCAGCATCAGAGTCTTTTCCAACGAGTCAACTCTTCGCATGAGGTGGTCAAAGTATTGGAGTTTCAGCTTTAGCATCATTGCTTCCAAAGAAATCCCAGGGCTGATCTCCTTCAGAATGGACTGGTTGGATCTCCTTGCAGTCCAAGGGACTCTCAAGAGTCTTCTCCAACACCACAGTTCAAAAGCATCAATTCTTCAGCGCTCAGCTTTCTTCAATAAAATTTGATAAAAACAAATGTATCATGTTGTTTGGTAATAGTCTTTTAATTTTGCAATTAATCCTTCTGTCATCGATGATGTCAACTATGAAAGTGCATGTTTAATTTTAAAATACTTACTAAATTTTCCTTTCATCACAAAGGCCATAGTGATATCACTGACCAAATGAAAACTAGAGGACGGACAAAATCTGTTGCGGAGTCAGCAGCATCAACCAAAATTTATTGTTTTAGTTAGACTTTGCCCCATAGGAAAATTTTTCACAGGCAACCACAAATGGTGTGTCTACATATCACTCTGTGAAGAACGAGTTCTCATTTAGATCAACTTGTTTCATTTAAATCAAACTGATTGGTTTAAGTTAATGTTGCTCATTTTCAATTCCAAGATTCTGTGCATGTATGAAACAGAGAGTGAGAGCAGAAAATGCTGTGGTTCCATTAGTAGCAGAGTTTCTCAAGTTTGAAGGATGTCAGTTTTGTATCAGCAGCTGCCTCAAATTGAAAATGAGTTAATCCCAATAACTGTTCTTTTTTCCCCACGTGGTTACTGGCATCACAGTGAAACTTTTGGAATGTATTCTCTCGAAGGTGAAGCATCTGATATCATTGGGAATGTTAAAGTGTTAAGAGTGAAGTTACAGACGTGTTTTTATGGTGATACTATGAGTAGAAAATTTTGTGGAGCATATCACCATGGTGATAAAGTTTTCACGAAATTAAGAAATCTATGGAAGAGAAATATTTTTGGAATTGCTTGTGGTATATACATAATTTATAAATTCATCCAAACAAGCTGTAATATTCTACCAGCTGAATTAGAAGCTACAGTAGTCAAAATCGACAAATATTTTTATATGTACATAATTGGAATAACTAAACTTTTGTAATAAAACTAATACTGAATTTAAAAAATCTTCAGCATGGGAATGTACTCTTTCTTTGCAACATCTCATCAGTAAGATTTCAGGAATGTTTGAGCCTTTGAACAACTACTTTATAAATCATCCTTAATGTTCAACAAAGATATTGATATTTTTGTAAATTATTTCTCTAAGTTTTGATTGCATTTTGTTCAAAGTCAGCTGGAATTTTTTTTAAACAAAGTATTCAACAAATGGTGTGGCAAGAAAAGCAACCTCAGGTTGAAGCTTTTAGCAAATTGAAATTGTTGAAGACAGTATCTTGAAAACAGGAAGACATTTATCTCTACAAAAGCAATGAAGAGATGAATAAATCAAAGAATGAGATCACAGACAGCATGAAATTTAGTTTTGAAATTACACAACAGCTTTGGAACATCTGACTTGAGGGAAGAATTAGTTGATAGATCTCCTATTTGTAATTGAATAAATTTATGTCCTGTATTGAAATAAAAGAAAATTGAGAAAGCCTACAATTCTGCAGCATTTAAGTTTGGTAAACTCAAGAAAATCATAAACAGAGATGAGTTATTTGACAAATGTTGTCTTATAAAAATATTTGTTGAAGGAAGCTACTTTAAATGGAAGCAAAAAGGCAGTGTTCTTGAAAATATTTGGGCTGAAATATTTACCGGTTTCAGTATTAATAAATTGGAATTGAGAAAATATTTTACCTAGCAGAATTTTTTTAGAGATTGCCACCTTCCTCAGCACATTTAGAGAGAATATTTTATTACCTCTTTTCTACAAAGAAATCATTAAATAAGCTATCAATGATCTCAACTTTTTAAACATAGAATTCTAATTCAAATGGTTAAAAATAAAAATAATAAGTCCATACCTTACAAAATGTATTCTTCTGGTTATGGACATGAACCTAGAGAGATTTAGATAATAAGCTGATTAAAATATGTAAATATGTGCCAAGAATGTTTTTTTCTTAATAGCTTATAGAATCAATATGGATCTTTTAAGTTTCTTTCTGATATATATGAAAATATATATTAGCTTTATTTTTAAGAAGAAACTCAGGTTTTGAAAGTAATTTTTGAATAGAATTGCTTTGTAGGTCCATGAAGAGAATACAATAAGATTTTAGGCAATGAATAATATTTTTGAACAATAGATAAACTTTCCAAAATGATACAAACAATTATTTTAGTACTCCTTTTGCTCTCAAATGCCTCCCATAAATTTTATGGGCATCCAGGTTAGCTTCTGAAGACTGAGAAAAAGCTACAACTTTTCTTCTTAGAGATGCTGTTACTTAATGCATCTAACATTCATATTAATCTCTGTTGAGGGAGTATTGTGACCATGGTAGAATTTCTAAAGCTAGAAGAATTTCTAAAGAAGAAGTAGTCATGTTAAGCCAGGCTTTAGCCCATGAGAAACTCAGTGATTTCAACATTCGAATAGAGGAACAGTCATCATACAAATTAAGACAATTATATATTGTTGGATGAAATTTATGAAGTGGTATTTCTTTACTTCCTGTTCTTTTTTTTTTTTTTTAAAAAGGACAAGTCATCAATGCCCCAGCTGCTGCTTTTCTATGACTGCAGCATAGTTCTGAAATTATGGTCCTGGCAGTGACATAGTAGTGAGTACAGTGGTGATGAATCAAAGTCTGAGATTTCTTCCTACTGTATAAGATTACAAATCACTTCATAGGATTGAAAGACTGTTTATTCCTTGGTGGGCTTGTGGGGTTCCCAGGAGAAGACAACCTTTTCATTTATACACTATTTACAATCATTGAAATGATAATTTAATCCTCATTTCATACTTTAAAGTTGAGAGGGAGACAAGCTTATTTTATACAGTAAAGAGCAAGCACAGGCTTTGATATCTGACTTTAGGACTCAGATGAGGCAAACAGCCCTTCCCTGTGCCTGGTAGGATAAAATAGGACATTTTCTAGGTTATCGGTATTAGCTGACAAAATCTTCCCATGCTAAGAGTAAATACGTCATAATTGCACTCTATCATTGAGTCAAAGAAATGGATGTACCCCAGAGCTTCAGTTTTTCCCAGACTTGACTCAACCATGGGTCATGAATGACACACACATCTACCATGAGAGAAAGCTTTCTGGGTCTGTGAAAAGGAGAACATTGCAATCAGTCATACTTCCACTTAAAATACCCATGTCACTCTTCTATGATTTTTTTTTACTCTAATTGCTAATCAAAATAATATAAAACAACATATTGAAGCAGTTGTACATGTTCAGTTCAGTTCAGTTCAGTCGCTCAGTCGTGTCCAACTTTCTGCGACCCCATGAATCGCAGCACGCCAGGCCTCCCTGTCCATCACCAACTCCCGGAGTTCACTCAGACTCACATCCATTGAGTCAGTGATGCCATTCAGCCATCTCATTCTCTGTCATCCCCTTCTCCTCCTGCCCCCAATCCCTCCCAGCATCAGGGTCTTTTCCAATGAGTCAACTCTTCGCATGAGGTGGCCAAAGTATTGGAGTTTCAGCTTTAGCATCGATCCTTCCAAAGAACACCCAGGACTGATCTCCTTTAGGATGGACTGGTTGGACCTCCTTGCAGTCCAAGAGACTCTCAAGAGTCTTCCCTGGAATAAAAATCTGACAATGATGGCTCCTGAGATTATTAATTAAAATAATAATGACAGTGATAAATAACAGCAATAATAATAATGGTAACGCTGATGTATAGCAGGCACCGTGCTCAGTATTTTACATATCATTTAATTTTCACAACTGATTCTTTAAGATAAACCCTATAATTATCCCAATTTTAAGGATTAAGAAACTAAGGCAGAGAGATGATAAGTCATTTGCTCAAGGTCACACAGCTACTAAGTGAGAGAACAAGGAATTGAATCAAGCTGCCTGGACCCAAAGGTCATACTCATAACCATAGGCTATATAGCCTTGCATTACATCAGGTTTGCATCCCTGGAAGGAACCTTACTTCAAAGTGGTGAGCTCTCATTTTATATTCTAATTTTTTTTTGAGTTTCCTTTTATTTTCTATTTTTTCCCAAAAGTTTAATGAGAAACATGAGTAATAAAAAAAAAGAAAGGTAACAGTCATTAAAGTTTTAAGGTTTTTACCTTGTCTCTCCAGCCACATTTCAGTTTTCTTGAGAGCAGGCTATCATACATCCTTATATCCTCCAACGTGGTGATATAGGAGATAAAAAGAAAACACCTCAGACCTCAAGGAATATACATATATTAAGTATATGTATTCACAATGGTATAACTCAGTGCAATAAAATATAGTCCTACTATAAAAACGTGATTTTAGCTTTTGTGGACAAAAGGAATTGGGTATATAGTTAGTTTCACTAGAATGTTATCGTTGCTATTCCATTGTACGTGAGATAGTGTTCTCATTTTTTTGTGTTCTTCTTGTTTTGTGTTTGTGCCTGTATATAATAATTTGTTTTGTTTCTTTTTCATTCTCTATTTTTTGTCAGTTTTTTTGATGTTTTTGTACTTTCATAAAATAACTAGGAAGTTTCCCATATTTTCTATGTCCTAGATCAAACAAAAAGTCCTTAATTTTTTAAAAGATGGAAAAATTAACCACAAAACCCTCTGAACCTGGACATTTTTCTGAAGTTAACAAGTACACAGCTGTGCAAAGTACCTTGTTACACTTTTTGAATATCTCCCACATTCATCCACTCTCTATTTATAGAGTTTTTGAGAGCCTGCTACACCTATAAGGTGTTAGCTTATAGCTCTGCTGGGTTATAGATGAATACAGTGAATAGGACAAAGCCCTGAAAATTACGAAGCTTACTGTAAATTCAGTTTTCACTACGGTCCCTTTTTGATTTCTAAAATTATTTGAGTTGTTTTGAATTTCTACACTAGAATTTAAACAAAATTTTTCTCGTTTTGGCTTATTTACTTTTCCTTAAGAATCAGTTATCAGACTCATTTATTTATTCTTTTTTTTTTTCTACTTTCTTAGTAATTAATTGAGATTCCAAATATTTTCTCTGAAAACAGATTTAAATTTTTTTTAACTTTTTGGCTGAATGCTTAGTTGTTCCTTTTTAAACAATCCAAACCTATAAACTTACAGTATTATTTTTGAATACAATTTTGGTTGCATCCTATGTAGCTTGATGTTAGTATCCTTATTTTGATTGAAATTATATTGCATTTATATTTTTCCCTTATTTTTCCAGTTGTTTAAAAAACATTCAGTACATATCAAGATAATAGAATATTTATGTTTATGAATTTGCTTTTAAGTTTAGATATGTCTACCATGGTTGGGTGTTATTTAGATAACTTCTATTTAGATAGAATTTATTTATTTATTTATTTTTTTTTGGTGAATGGAATTGTTTCCTTAATTTCTCTTTCTGTTTTCTCATTATTAGTGTATAGGAATGCAAGGGATTTCTGTGTGTTGATTTTATATCCTGCAACTTTACTATAATCATTGATTAGTTCTAGTAATTTTCTGGTGGAGTCTTTAGGGTTTTCTATGTAGAGGATCATGTCATCTGCAAATAGTGAGAGTTTTACTTCTTCTTTTCCAATTTGGATTCCTTTTATTTCTTTTTCTGCTCTGATTGCTGTGGCCAAAACTTCCAAAACTATGTTGAATAGTAATGGTGAAAGTGGGCACTCTTGTCTTGTTCCTGACTTTAGAGGAAATGCTTTCAATTTTTCACCATTGAGGATAATGTTTGCTGTGGGTTTGTCATATATAGCTTTTATTATGTTGAGGTATGTTCCTTCTAATCCTGCTTTCTGGAGAGTTTTTATCATAAATGGGTGTTGAATTTTGTCAAAGGCTTTCTCTGCATCTATTGAGATAATCATATGGTTTTTGTTTTTCAATTTGTTAATGTGGTGTATTACATTGATTGATTTGCGGATATTGAAGAATCCTTGCATCCCTGGGATAAAGCCCACTTGGTCATGGTGTATGATCTTTTTAATGTGTTGTTGGATTCTGATTGCTAGAATTTGGTTTAGGATTTTTGCATCTATATTCATCAGTGATATTGGCCTGTAGTTTTCTTTTTTTGTGGGATCTTTGTCAGGTTTTGGTATTAGGGTGATGGTGGCCTCATAGAATGAGTTTGGAAGTTTACCTTCCTCTGCAATTTTCTGGAAGAGTTTGAGTAGGATAGGTGTTAGCTCTTCTCTCTTCTAGATAGAATTTAGATAGTTATTTAGATAGCTTCTATTATTGAGAATTTGCTGAGGATTTTCAATATGTTTCATGACTGTATGCTAATGATATATTTGTTCATAGAAGCCAATGTTTTCTACTTTCTATTTTATTAGCATTTTGTTAATCAAATTCCCTATGTCATTTTTTAAATCACTTTTACCCAGACTCATAGATAAAAATATTAACTTATAGCACAATAAGTATTTTATGTAAATTTATTCTTACACACTACTTGCTTTCATTGTGAACTTTCTTTTATCACGATAGTATGCTTCTTGTCCCTTTAGTTTGTTTTGTCATTAATTTGTTGGATTTTAATATAACCATATTCAGAAACTAATTTATATTTGCTTACAATCAATAACCTCAGATATACAGATGACACCACCCTTATGGCAGAAAGTGAAGAGGAACTAAAAAGCCTCTTGATGAAAGTGAAAGTGGAGAGTGAAAAAGTTGGCTTAAAGCTCAACATTCAGAAAACGAAGATCATGGCATCTGGTCCCATCACTTCAAGGGAAATAGATGGGGAAACAGTGGAAACAGTGTCAGACTTTATTTTGGGGGGCTCTAAAATCACTGCAGATGGTGATTGCAGCCATGAAATTAAAAGGCGCTTACTCCTTGGAAAGAAAGTTATGACCAACCTAAATAGCATATTCAAAAGCAGAGACATTACTTTACCAACAAAGGTCCATCTAGTCAAGGCTATGATTTTTCCAGTGGTCATGTATGGATGTGAGAGTTGGACTGTGAAGAAACCTGAGCACCGAAGAATTGATGCTTTTGAACTGTGGTGTTGTAGAAGACTCTTGAGAGTCCCTTGGACTGCAAGGAGATCCAACCAGTCCATTCTAAAGGAGATCAGTCCTGGGTGTTCTTTGGAAGGACTGATGCTAAAGCTGAAACTCCAATACTTTGGCCACCTCATGCGAAGAGTTGACTCATTGGAAAAGACTCTGATGCTGGGAGGGATTGGGAGCAGGAGAAGAAGGGGACGACAGAGGATGAGATGGTTGGATGGGATCATTGACTCGATGGACATGAATTTGGGTGAACTCCGGGAGCTGGTGACGGACAGGGAGGCCTGGAGTGCTCCAATTCATGGGGTCGCAAAGAGTCAGACACGACTGAGCGACTGAACTGAACTGAACTGAACAATCCCATTATTATTAAATATTTGAACTATCAACTTTATGTCTCACTTTGGTTTCCATATATCTCTCGTAGGCAGAATATAGTTGTTTATCAAACAAATTGCCTTGTCCTTTATTAAAAAGAGATTAAATAATTTATATTCATTGTTATTGATGAGGTTTGTTTTTCTGTGATCTTAATAGAGTTCTTTGTTTTGTAAAAATTTTTCTAGTTTCCTTCTGGTCTTTTACGATATGATTGATGTTTTCTTTGTTTTTGTCTTTTAGTAAAATTCTCTCTGAGTCTTTATCTTTAAGTCTCTTAAGTCAACTGAAATATTTCTTTTAAAAAAATCAAAGCAGAAAAGAAAATGTGACTTGTTTTTATAAGATTGTAATTTTTTTAAAATTCCCTTTGCCTCCTATACTCATTTATAAATTTTTATAAATTTAATCAAGAATTACAGATTTCCACAAATATTATGAAATGTTGATGTTTAAAATTTTTTAAGCATTTGAACTTGAGATTTTAATTGTCTTATAGTAATTATTCAGTCTTACTTCCTTTACTTAAGTGATTGTTGCATTGCATTTTTTAAAAATGTTATGCATATTTTGCCCCTTAGTGTAACTAGAATATATTATTAAGAAATTTTTTCAAAACATTAATGAGTGTTTAATTTCTTCATTCTTGTATACTTGAGAATATTTTTCCTGTGACTTCCACTTTTTAACATGTATTAAATTATTCAAATCATTTAATTCTGATATTTAGTGTTATGGAAACTCTTGAAATTAGCTAAATAACAATATTAAGTTATAAATGACCTATTGTTTTATCTGTTTAGATGTTTAAAACATTTGATATTAAATTTTAAAATATTTTGTTATTTTGGAATGTTTTTGTTTTTGGCCTGGGGTAAAAACCAGTTCTCTTTTCAATCAGAACATTTCATTAATTTTATACTTAATTATTTTTCAATTTTGTTTCCTTCTATTCTTTTTTAAATGCAAGATGTTGATCCTAAATGATATATACTCTATCACTTTGTCCTTTTACTTGTTTTTTTATTACTTTCATGTAATCTTTGTAACATAGAAAGTTTTCTCAAATTGGGTTCAATATTTTTGATTTTATTTTGTTTCCAAAATTCTGTTTTTTACTGCCTTCAGTTAACTTTATATTTCTGTTAATATGCTGATAGTTTTATTACCTTCTTTCAAACTTAAAAAAAATTCTTTTTCACTTTGATTTAAACTCCATGTCAATTGACTAAAATTGATTACTTCCTGACATATTTTCATTAGTATTACTCTTTCTTCTATTTTATTAAAAACCCAAAGCAGATAGCTAATGGGTTATTTTTTTTTTTTCATTTCTATAGGTGAACTAAGTTAAGAATATGACTTTCCTGAGAGAGTCCTCAGGGTAATAATTACCATTTGGCTCTGTGAACACAGGAAGGAGAATTCAGAAATTCAAGTTATTTCTGACTGTGCATTAGAATTATATGGAGAGCTCTTAAAAATGATCTTCTTTGCTCTACCCATTGACTTCTTGATACAGTAGATCTATGTTGTTGTTAAGTCACTATGTCCTGATTGACTCTTTGTGAACCCAGGGACTGCAGCCCACCAAGCTCCTCTGTCCATGGGATTTCTGAGGCAAGAATACTGGAGTGGGTTGCCATTTCCTTTTCTAGGGGATCTTCTCTACCCAGGGATTGAAACTGCATCCCCTGAATTGGCAGGCTGATTCTTTATCACTGCGCCACCAGTGAAGCCCAGAGTAGTAGGTCTATTGTTGTTCAGTGGCTCAGTCATGTCTGACCCTTTGGAAGCCCATGACTGCAACACGCCAGGCTTTCCTGTCCTTCACTATCTCCCAAAGCTTGCTCAAACTCATATCCATTGAGTCAGTGGTACCATCCAATCATCCTGTCCTTTTTTGTCCCCTTCTCATCCTTCCTTCAATCTTTCCCAGCATCAGGGTCTTTTCTAATGTCAGTTCTTCGCATCAGGCTGCCCAAGTATTGGAGCTTCAGCATCAGTCCTTCCAATGAATATTCAGGACTGATTTCCTTTAGGATGGACTGGTTGGATCTCCTTGCAGTCCAAGGGACTCTCAAGAGTCTTCTCCAACACCACAGTTCAAAAGCATCAGTTCTTTGGTGCTCAGCCTTCTTTAGTTAGTTGCTCGGTCATGTCGGACTCTTTGTTATCCAATGGACTGTATCCCACCAGGCTCTTCTGTCCATGGGATTCTCCAGGCAAGAACACTGGAGTGGGTTGCCATTCCCTTCTCCAGGGGATCTTCCTGACCCAGGGATCGAAGACAGATCTCCCTCATTTCAGGGAAATACTTTACGATCTGAGCCACCTGGGAAGCCCCTGCCTTCTTTAAGTTCAGTTCAGTTCAGTCACTCAGTTGTGTCCGACTCTTTGCGACCCCACGAGTTGCAGCATGCCAGGCCTCCCTGCCCATCACCAACTCCCGGAGTTCACTCAGACTCACATCCATCGAGTCAGTGATGTAGTTGGACCCAATTGTATTTTGTTTGTTTTCTTTGTTTCTATAGCTCCACAGAAGGTACTTAGATTTAGGTAGGTTTGAAAACCACCTAAGAATATTATCTCCTCATAGAAGAGATGCACTTGGATAGCTATATCCTCCATTTCTATCTTGTATATAATTCTTCAAAAAAGTTTTATGCACCTTAGATTTTAAGGTAGAAATATACTTTGGCTCACCCATCACTCTCTTTGCAACTAATGACATAGCTTCTTTGATTCCCAGAAAATATTTTCTTTGATTCTCAGAAAATAAATAGCTGCTCCCTCTCACTAGATTTGACAGCCACTTTTCCCTTCACATCAGCACTTTTTGTGCCTCTGAGACATTGTTGGAACACAATAGCTACCTTTCATTGAGTATTTAATCTTTATATACAGTCTCTCATTTAATCACCCTATCAACTCAAAGGAAATGTGTAGGTAAGAGGAGTCCAAAAAAGCTTAGTAGTGTAATCAAGATTGCACAGCTAGTGAAGCTAGAATAATAAACTTCCCAATCTCTCCTCTTATGCACTGCACTGCATGGTTATATAATACTCTGAATAAAAAACTGAATACCAATCTACATTTCTCAGAGTTTCCTTTTCTTTCACTGTTGCAAGGATACAGCCTACTGGGCCTCTGGCAGTGTGGCAAGAGTGTACTTGATGGGAAGAAGCCAATATTCAGTACTGAAGACAAGGAAGGAATGGATGCCTAGCAAATAACTGCAGATGGTCTTCAAGAAAGAAATCAATTTTCAAGTGCAAATGGTTATTAAAGTGTAACCAACCTCAAAAGATTTTAGAAAGGAAAGTCATTCTGTGTGAATAGATTATGCTCTTTATCTCTCATGCAAATACTTGGCACTGGGAAAGAGGCCAAGTCCAACATCTGTAAACAGTTTGGAACTGTCTATTGTGCTCTCAATCAACAGAACCATTTGAAAGTTTGTCTCAGTTGCTACTCATCTTGATCTTTTAGAAGGATTTTTCTTCAGATGCATAAAACTGGTGAGAGGTGAGATCATAGTGAAGATTTTCACTCTTACATACTCAGTGAATCTTATGGTATCAGTAATTGAAGAGATTTAAAATATTGACAAAACAGAATAAAAATAAAGGAAAACTGATGAAACAACCAGTTAAAATTCAATCAAACCTGTTTGACATCATATGCACAATATAGAAATTATCTGAATTTTTATATATTTCTATTGAATTCAATTTTTGTTTAAAATTCAGCTGTATGACCACAACTTTTTATAAGAAAACAAGAGAGGACAAAATTAACTTGAAATGATTTAAGCCACAATGGTCTATTAACTCAGATGTCTTATGAAATGAAACAAAACTAGTTAACTGTCTAATATTATTTGCATTTTTGTTAACCTTTTATCGACTTTTCCAATCTCTGGATAAAATAGTTATACTCCTCAAAAGTCATAATGTTAAAATAACTATAGCTCTCAAAAGTTATAATAATTCAAATTTATTTTGACATGCTTTGGTTTATTTTATTTTCCCTATTATGCCCAGGATAACAATACCTTCCAAAAGTTTAAGCATAACATAGTAAAGTCAAAAGTTTAAGCATAACATAGTAAAGTCAAAAGTTATGTAAGACCTGTAAATATGAATGCATAGAGTATCTGAGTATGATTTCTAGAAGAGGGTAAAGCGAAACAGGTATGGATATTTTGAAACCACTTCTCAGCTTTAGCGAACTTGCAGGTTTGAGGTCCTCTGATCCAGTTAGACAGCTTCAGTTAACAGATGAGGAAGTGGAAGGACAGACAAAATCAAACAACACACTAGTGACAGAAGGAGATTTTGATGTAGCCAAGTTTCTTCTGTCCATTTTCACAATCATGGAGATCATCTTCTCTGACAGATTTGCAGAGCAGAGCTGTTCATTCATCGTTGAAGAGCTCTTTTCTCATACAGCGTGCTTTGAGAGGAAGTTCCACTCATCCTTAAACACGTCCACCATAAGCCCTTTCTCCTTTGGGCCACTGAATCACCCATCTGGGCTTAATGCCTTAAGGACTAGCATAAAGTGGAAATATGCTGCTACTGCTAATCGCTTCAGTCGTGTCCGACTCTGTGCAACCCCATAGACTGGACTATGCAGCCCGCCAGGCTCCCCCATCCCTGGGATTCTCCAGGCAAGAACACTGGAGTGGGTTGCCATTTCCTTCTCCAATACATGAAAGTGAAAAGTGAAAGTGAAGTCGTTCAGTCGTGTCCAACTCTTAGCGACCCCATGGACTGCAGCGCACCAGGCTCCTCCGTCCATGGGATTTTCCAGGCAAGAGTACTGGAGTGGGGTGCCATTGCCTTCTCCATGGGAAATATGCTAGGTGTCCTTAAATTATTTTCATCATAACTCTAAATAGTTTTCCAGGTTAACTAGGTATTTCCCTTGGAATTTACCACAGGACTGAATTTACAAGAGCTCAACTAAGCAATAAACCAATGAAATGGTCAGGGTTCAAGTCCATTATACTTATTAGCTGTGCAAATTGTGAAATTTTTTTTCTTCTCCAAGTGAGGATGTATGTTAGTTGCTTAGTCGCGTCTGACTCTCTGCAACCCCATGAACTGTAGCCCACCAGGCTCCTCTATCCGTGGAATTCTCCAGGCAAGAATTCTGGAGTGGGTTGCCATTTCCTTCTCCACCAAATGAGGATAATAATACTTAAATCTGAAGGTGCTATAAATTTTAAATAAGGTAAAGGAATTTCCAGACACATGGTAATTCATTTCGGCTATTAATATTATTCTTTTGGAATTCAAGAAGCTATCTTATCCTAAAACTATTATAGCTCTAGCTAGGCTTCTAGACTAATCAAAGTCCATTGTTGGAGATCAATTCTTGATTTTAGCATTTTCTTCTCTAGTTAATCAAGATTTTTTTAAAAAGTAAAGTCTCCTGATGGCTCAATACATTAAGCTTCAATAAATCACAAGCTTTGTGTATATATATATCTACTTTAAATATTTCAAAGATTAGAAGAGCCAGAATAGCACACACTCTGGAGCCCATGAAGAATCAGTGCCTAGATACAGGAGAGACAGAGTGGAGAAAAAGATAGGAAAGTTGAAGAACACAGATTGTTGTGCAGAAGAACATCTCTACATATTTGCCAGTATTTTCTGAAGGCATCAGTGACAGAATAAAATACTTTTACACATTTGTAAGTTTCTTCTTGAGAATAACAAAACCTTGATAGTTCACTGCTTGGGAAAAAACAACAGAAGTGAAGAAAATGTACACAAAAGCAATTGAGCAAAGGAGAGACTGAGCAAATGCAGAATAGTAATGCTTGTGAGTATGGTATTTTATCCTTTGGGTTTTAAGTAGAAATTAATCATTTTCTTTTGGAATGCTCATTTCAAACACATGTGAATTGTGACCAAATTTTATCTCTTGCCACTGACTCCACTGGGAAGCTTCTGGTGATAAATCTCCATGTCAGTATACACTGTCTCCCAGAATTGCAAACATGTCGGAATGAAAAAGTCTGGTTATACTGGAAATAACCAAGATAGGTCGGGGTCATGCTATATGAAACAGTTTTTTATTCCACTAAGGAGAAATGGTAAGTTTTATGTATGAAATCAGAGACAGTGTTTTGGAGAATATGATGATAGCCACACTCTAAGAAGAGTATGGAATAAGTACATTAGAAAATTTTGTATATTGTGGTCATTTTATTTTAAAATTGAAAGAAGGGCCAAGTGCAAATCTCCAGGTGAAGTGCTGGTATTTTGGAGATCTCTGATGGCTGGATGCCAGGCTTCTCTTCAGGACAAAAATGAGGCTTCTTGAAAAGGACCATGTCCTGTGATGGCTCTGAGTAGCATATTATTTATACCTACTTGGCAAATGTTATTAAATAATAATGATGAACTTCCCCTGACGTGAATGGGGAAAGGGTAGGTATCTGTACGTGTGTGGCACAGAGAAGTAAACACACTGGAGATGGGTACCAAGAGACTACACAGAGATTTGCTCTAGGTCACAGGTGTAACTGGAGAACTCTATTTCATAGAGTCAGGGAGGAAGGTAGTTTAGCTTAACTTTTTGAATTTATTATAAAATGTTTAAGGCACTAAAAAGTGTAAAGAACAGTACAATAGTGACTCATGGAGCCACTACCTGTTTCAGAATGGAGATGTTACTAATGGCCTTAAAAATGATGTGGAAGCCTTCCAACAGCATTCTCTTCCAAGTTCCCAGAGAAACCAGTATCCTAAACTTGGTGATTGTTTTTATGATTTTCATGTACATAAAATATATATCATGTATTATATATACACATATATTTAAGAAGACATATACACATTATTTAAGAAGACACATACTGTGTATATATATCATGTATTATATATACACATATATATAAATAATACATATATATATATATACAGTATGTGTCTTAAATAATTCTTAAGGGCCTATTCTTAACATATAATAGTCATTGCACATTTTGAACTATACATAAAGTTATTATTCCTTAGAATTCTCCTGAAACCTACCTGCTTTTTAATCTTAAAAAATTTTTTTTAAACGAATTTATTTATTTTAATTGGAGGCTAGTTACTTTACCACACTACAGTGATTTTTGCCATACATTGACATGAATCACATGGGTGTGCATGTGTCCCCCATCCTGAACTTACCTCCCACCTCCCTTCCCATCCCATCCCTCAGGGTTGTCCCAGTGCACCGGCTTTGAGTGCCCAGCTGAAACAAGTTTTAAGAACTTTTTGCTCAATACTGTTTGGGAGAATCCTATGAGGTAATAACATGTTCATTCATGAGATATCCAGAATATGCACTCACATTGTACAGAGTTCTACTAAAAATGATTCCCTTTTCCTTTCTTGGAGATTCGAAGTATACTAACATATTAAAGACTACAGAAAATTTTCCAGTAAAAACCTTTGTTTCTTCTTATTTAATCCATCATTTCCTACATTTATTTGACCACGGAATTATCATTTCATGTAGCAGCTTGTTAAGCTCTTGCATTGCTAGTGTTCCATGGAACATAATTTGAGAAACACTGCTCAATTCCCAAGCCATTCTATAAAAGAGTCATGCTTCAGGTCAGCTGAGACACATCTGAACTGCAGGAATATTTGGCACCAAAAGACCTTAAAGAATATTGTTTCATAATAAGAAAGTAATCAGTGCTATCTATAATTAGTACAACTTTATTCTCTTGATGAAATATCCTATTTTCTTTTTTGATATTTCAAAGAAGGAAAGTATTTTTTAATGAGGTCCCATGATTTTTCAATAAGATAACATGAAAGATTAGCATAAAAACCTATGGTTATCATTTCCCTCACACTAAGGAGTATTTTAATCATTCTCGGACATAAAATTTGCACTGCCTATTATGAAATAGCTTGAGGCATGACAGTATATTTATAGACTGACAGGATGGAAAGGAAGGCTAAAATCTCATATTACTTTTGGCTATAATCTCCAAGGGTTAGGTCCGTCTGGGTTCAGTTACATGGGGCAAGCCCTAACCTTCAAAGGGTGTAGCCCTGAATTTTTTTAAAAAAAGAAACAGATAATTCTATGACACTGAAAATAAAGTGGTAGTATGTGTCAGCAGAAGAGGAAAGCACTGTGGGGAATTGCTTTGTTTATTTATTCAGTAGTTAAATATTCACAGTTCCTAATCTCATTCATCTCATCTCCTGCGTAAGTATTAAAAAAGTAGATGACTACAATGACCACAATGCAAAGTGATACAGTCATAGTTCATGGGCACCTAAGTACAACCTCTGACATGAATGGAAGGAAAGAAATTGAGAGTAGTGTTTAAGGGAAGAGAAATGCCAACCAGGGATTTGGGGTTCCTCCTTCACTGTCTCGTCCTTACCCTGCTCTGCTCTGTATCTCTGAAGGGCTGTTTCCTAGCCTCCTGAGTCAGGACCCTCCTGATCTCCCAGAGGCTGTGGATAGCAGTTGGCAGGAAAGTCAGGAAAACAAGGAGGGTTATTTTTGCGACTCCCATTCCTACCAGGCAAGCTCTGCCAGGATTCCAGCTTCCTCCAGCTAATTCCAGTAATCCTATCTTCTCCCTTTGTCTCATGCTTTCCCTGCTCTCAGAGTTGGTCCACTCTGCCCTGTTGGTTTCTTAAACTCTTCCTACAGACACAAAGTCTTGTGCGAATTTCCTGTTTTAAATGCTTAGGGGAATTTGTATCTGTTTTCCTCTTTGACTCCTAACTGATATAGAAGGTTTCCTCAAGCAGGTAAAATCTGAACTGAGTCTTTTAAGCTTAGTAGGCATTATCTAAGCAAATAGTAGAAACAGTGCACCTATTCAAAGTTAATGACAAGAGTCGAAGTTGGAGCACATCAACTCAACTTCTTAAAACTAGATCGTGTTCAGTATATCACAGAGACCTCAGTGTTTTCCCCAAATGGTGCTCTATGGAGAGCCCAGGTAGCCTATTATGAATCAAGTTTACTTAAAAAATTAACAGTAGAAACCTATTTTTAATTCCTTGTTATTCCTTTGAGCAAGAGGGTAAATGCAACCTTTCTGGTAACTGATCTTAAACCAAATTCACCCTATCCTATTTATACATTTCTGTAGGTATAGGAAGAGGGAAAAGAGGAGCAGGTTGGTATATATTCTTGCCACTTAATCTCATTAAAGATGATCTCAATCAATTAAAGATGTTTTAAAGATATTCAGTGTTAAAGAAAATGAGGTTTTTCAATGACTGAACCTCTTTTCTCCCAGAAAGCTCTTGGAACACCTACGAAAATCTGTCCACATCTTCTCACCTGTGTTCATTTTACCAAGAGATAAGATGTGGAGACATGTAGAGCCAGAAAAGTTGTTATACACATTTCCTAAGATAACAAAAAACTTTATCTACATATTAACAGAGATCACATAAGTGTTTCAAGTGGAACAAATTTTCAGAGAAAAAGATATTCTGGCATATTTTAAGTGACATCTTAAATAACAACCTTGGGACTTTCCTGGCATTCCAGTGGTTAAGACTCCACACTTCCAATGCAGGGAGCTCACGTTCAATCCCTGGTTGGGAAACTAGAATCCCACATGCCACATGGCTCAGCCAAAAGATCAAAACAAATAAATAAATAAAATAACATCCCCTTTCTAACAGAGAACATGTATATACAACTTAACTATGCTCCCAGTAATGGATCTTTAGAAATAAATTACTCTTGGAAATTTTATGTGAAAGTCAGTGCTACTCTACCTAAACTGTCTTTTTTATCAGAGTTCATGGGAAGGCAGCATTCCTATCAGGCGAAGCCCATGAGTTTTGAAGCCAAAAGGAATTTCCTTATAATCCTGGCTGCTTCACTTATTTGATGTGTGATCTTAAGCAAGTTTCTCAATCTCTAGATCTCTTTTTCTTTATTCATGAAATGGGAATAATAATGTCTACCTTTTGGAGTTATTATGAGGATGACATATTGAAATATGGCATGTAGTTGACAATCAGTAAATGCTAGTATCCATAATTCTTATATTGCATCTGCAAGTAAAGTTTGTCAATGTGTGATAGATGTTAGCAAGGCCAAGTATGTTTTCTGGGTAGAATAGAAATTTGTGAGGTATGAAAGATAGTAGTAGCCTGTGTATTACTATGTCAGATGAGGGAGTCATCTGTCCATTGATCGATTTATTAGTTGATTTATTTTTGTATTTATTAACATTTAATTATCTGTTATATGTCAAGGAGGACGTGATCCGGAGGAAGAAGAGAAGTACGTACTATGATAGAAAAGTGCAAAAAAAAAAAAAAGAAAGAAAAATGCACAAATGTCATGGAAAAAAGGAGGACGTGATCCGGAGGAAGAAGAGAAGTACGTACTATGATAGAAAAATGCAAAAAAAAAAAAAAAAAAGAAAGAAAAATGCACAAATGTCATGGAAAAAAGGAGGACGTGATCCGGAGGAAGAAGAGAAGTACGTACTATGATAGAAAAATGCAAAAAAAAAAAAAAAAAGAAAGAAAAATGCACAAATGTCATGGAAAACACTGAAGATACAACTTGCTGAGTTTGGGGAATGCAGCAAAGTTTTCTGGAGAAATTATCCAGGCAGAATTAACCAGGTGAAGACTAGAGAGAAGGAAATTTCATACAGAGGAAGCAGAATATGCAAAAACCCCAAATGTGGGACAGTGAGACACCATACTTAATTTACATGTGAAGTTGGGTAAACAATTCTACCTCTCTTGATAGTTCTTGGAGTAACCATTTCCAAATTTTCCCAAAATTGCTGATTTAAATTACTTTTTCCTGGACATATTCTAACTGCTATATATTTTTTCTTGAAAATGAGAAGATTAAAAAGTTTATCCAACAACCTGAATGATATGACTAAACTGATTATAACACCATGCTTTTTAGTCAATACAGTGAGAATTCTCATTATTTTGAAACTCATTGTATTGTTGGCAGATACTTATATTCAAGCGTATCCTCATTTGTCCTATTGTTTGTGTCTACATTTGCAAATGGGTAGACAAGGAGCCTGATTTCATTCAAAGCTGTGCTTTTTGGCCCGCACAGCTCAAACAAATGGAAATAACATTTAAAATCTAGAAAATTAGTGTAAAATATGAATTTATAATCTCTTGTGAAAAGTTAGAAGTGTGGGTAGTGTTGGATGTACATTCCTACATGGCTGGACAGGCAGGCACTGATGGAGCCTGTCCTCTTCAAGCTGGGCATGAGCTAGTTTGCCATTATCATCAGCACTTAAAGGCTGCAAACCCAGACCTCATGCCTTGCAGGCTTCACACATTTGCAAAGTACCTGCCTGCTTACATGAGGCATTTTATTTTATGTGCTGTGTGTGCCGTACTCTATTGCTCAGTTGCGTCCAAATCTTTGTGACCCTATAGACTGTAGCCAGCCAGGCTCCCTCTGTCCACAGAATTTTATTTTATAGCCCTAGCTTAAATTTCCTTGTTTTAATCTGGATTTTTTTCATCCTTTTTTCATTCTTTAATTTACTCCCTTGCATTTATCTCTGATGACTTTATCCTGTTTCTGTCAGACTCTTTCCAGTAAAATGAAGTTATATTTGCTTTTAATAATTAAAGATCAACTCAATCTATAAGGTAAATAATAGTTTCTATGTTTTAAATATATTTGTTTTAATGGGTATTTTGTCTGTATTAAAAATGCAAAATGGGACTGAGATTACATATCAGGTAGTGTATGGACACAAATGGATTTTTTACACAGTGTGAACCTTTTCAGAAGTATCATGTTGCAAGAATCCTAATTTCTTCCAAGGTATATTACTGCTTGCCACACACAATGAAAATCAAGGGTTTAGTTTGGATAAGCAATATCAACTCAATACAGACACACACACACACACACAAGTTAGAAATGGTTTTAGTTTGAATTCTGGTTGATGAAATACTTGGCTATATAACTCTCCTAACTCTATACTTAAGTACCATTTCTGATATTTAATAACATGGGAATTTTAGGATTTACAAAGAATATTTAATCTAATTGAATTAAAATTTCAGAATATACAAGGTAAAAAAAAGACACAAGCCTAATTTTCTAATCTAATTTGTTGTCAGAGTTGTACAAATATACAACACTTATAATGAGCTTGTGATTGCATTGTCTCATTGGGTTTTAACCATGGTCATGTGGGTATTACCATCTCCCTTTAGCAGGTAAGAAAACTGAGGCTCACTTAAGCCATCTGCCAAAATTCAAATAGATGGCATGTAGAGCTGGGACTGAAATCTGTTTTTGAATTTAAGTTAATTCAACTTTACAATTAGTATTTATTGAATATATGCTTTTTGCAGACTTTCTGCTAAATTCTGGGGCTATGGTAATAAATAAAATAGTTTCTGCTGTCAAGGAACTCAGAGATACCGAAATAAGTAAAATAGTATTTTTAGTGTTCAGTCACTAAGTCGTGTCCTACTCTGCGACCCCATGAACTGCAACATGCCAGGCTTCCCTGTCCTTCACCATCTCCCAGAATTTGCTCAAACTCATGTCCATTGAGTCGGTGACGGCATCCACCCATGATACAATAGTCATGAGGGCACATCAGGTTGCCTTGAGATAAGATTTGTCTTATCTCATTTCTTTAAGAAAGTGGCACCTGTAAGAAGACTCAAAGGTATAAAGGAGTCAGATGAAGCTTCAAAGGACAAGTAGAAGTTATTGAGATAAAATGGAAATGAGAAATGGTAGACATCAGAAGGGACAGAATGAGCAAGGGTATGGAGGAGAGAAGTAGGAAATCACAAGCGTTGATTCTGCTAGGACAGGAAGTTGGAGGTAATAGAGGTAAGACATGAGGCTGTCAGTATAGAGAGGAATAGAAGCAGCACTGAGCACCGCTGTAAGACCTCTGGCCTTTATCCTGCATCCCAGGGTTTAAAAAAATGCATTCAAAATAGAAGGGGAAAAAAATAGCAGAATGAATCACATTTATTAACTTTTTCTTAACTTTCTTTCAGTTATGATTTTTTAAAATATGATATTATACATGTTTTAATGCCATTCTCCCAAATCATCCCCTCCACCTCTCCCACAGAATCCAAAAGACTATTCTAGACATCTGTGTCTCTTTTGCTGTCTCGCATACAGGGTTGTCGTTACCATCTTTCTAAATTCCATATATATGCCTTAGTATACTGTATTGGTGTTTTTCTTTCTGGCTTACTTCACTCTGTATAATAGGCTCCAGTTTCATCCACCTCATTAGAACTGATTCAAATGTATTCTTTTTAATGGCTGAGTAATACTCCATTGTGTATATGTACCACAGCTTTCTTATCCATTCATCTGCTGATGGACATCTAGGTTGCTTCCATGTCTTGGCTATTATAAACAGTGCTGCGATGAACATTGGGGTACACGTGTCTCTTTCCCTTCTGGTTTCCTCAGTGTGTATGCCCAGCAGTGGGATTGCTGGATCATAAGGCAGTTCTAGTTCCAGTTTTTTAAGGAATCTCCACACTGTTCTCCATAGTGGCTGTACTAGTTTGCATTCCCACCAACAGTGTAAGAGGGTTCCCTTTTCTCCACACCCTCTCCAGCATTTATTATTTGTAGACTTTTGGATCGCAGCCATTCTGACTGGTGTGAAATGGTACCTCATAGTGGTTTTGATTTGCATTTCTCTGATAATGAGTGATGTTGAGCATCTTTTCATGTGTTTGTTAGCCATCTGTATGTCTTTTTTGGAGAAATGTCTATTTAGTTCTTTGGCCCATTTTTTGATTGGGTGGTTTATTTTTCTGGAGTTGAGCTGTAGGAGTTGCTTGTATATTTTTGAGATTAGTTGTTTGTCGGTTGCTTCATTTGCTATTATTTTCTCCCATTCTGAAGGCTGTCTTTTCACCTTGCTAATAGTTTCCTTTGATGTGCAGAAGCTTTTAAGGTTAATTAGGTCCCATTTGTTTATTTTTGCTTTTATTTCCAATATTCTGGGAGGTGGGTCATAGAGGATCCTGCTGTGATGTATGTCGGAGAGTGTTTTGCCTATGTTCTCCTCTAGGAGTTTTATAGTTTCTGGTCTTACGTTTAGATCTTTAATCCATTTTGAGTTTATTTTTGTGTATGGTGTTAGAAAGTGGTCCAGTTTCATTCTTTTACAAGTGGTTGACCAGATTTCCCAGCACCACTTGTTAAAGAGATTGTCTTTAATCCATTGTATATTCTTGCCTCCTTTGTCGAAGATAAGGTGTCCATATGTGCGTGGATTTATCTCTGGGCTTTCTATTTTATTCCATTGATCAATATTTCTGTCTTTGTGCCAGTACCATACTGTCTTGATAACTGTGGCTTTGTAGTAGAGCCTGAAGTCAGGTAGGTTGATTCCTCCAGTTCCATTCTTCTTTCTCAAGATCGCTTTGGCTATTCGAGGTTTTTTGTATTTCCATACAAATTGTGAAATTATTTGTTCTAGCTCTGTGAAGAATACTGTTGGTAGCTTGATAGGGATTGCTGTACCACAGCTTTCTTATCCATTCATCTGCCGATGGACATCTAGGTTGCTTCCATGTCCTGGCTATTATAAACAGTGCTGTGATGAACATTGGGGTACACATGTCTCTTTCCCTTCTGGTTTCCTCAGTGTGTATGCCCAGAAGTGGGGTTGCTGGGTCGTATGGCAGTTCTATTTCCAGTTTTTTAAGGAATCTTCACACTGTTCTCCATAGTGGCTGTACTAGTTTGCATTCCCACCAACAGTGTAAGAGGGTTCCCTTTTCTCCACAGCCTCTCCAGCATTTATTGCTTGTAGACTTTTGGATCGCAGCCATTCTGACTGGCGTGAAATGGTACCTCATTGTGGTTTTGATTTGCATTTCTCTGATAATGAGTGATGTTGAGCACCTTTTTATGTGTTTGTTAGCCATCTGTATGTCTTCTTTGGAGAAATGTCTATTTAGTTCTTTGGCCCATTTTTTGATTGGGTGGTTTATTTTTCTGGAATTGAGCTGTAGGAGTTGCTTGTATATTTTTGAGACTAGTTGTTTGTCAGTTGCTTCATTTGCTATTATTTTCTCCCATTCCGAAGGCTGTCTTTTCACCTTGCTTTTGTGTGTGTGTGTGTGTATTGTACTGGAATGTGATGTAATGCATATTTCTAAGGCACAGTTTTTTGTTTGTTTGTTTGTTTGTTTGTTTTAGAAGTTTTAAGGCACCAGTTGCAAATCTTTGTTTTGTTTTTTTGGCCATGCCGTGCAGCATGTGGGATCTTGGTTCCCTTACCATGGATCAAACCTGTTCCCCCTGCAGTGGAAGCATGGAGTCTTAACTGGTGGACTACCAGGGGAGTCCCTACAGTACAGTTCTTAATGTGAATAAAATTGTGTAGCAAAAAATGCTTGAATGTGAAATTCTGTTCCTGTTATAGGTCTAGCAGAAACATACACATATATTTAACACAAGATATGTATACAAGAATACTCATAATAATACTAATCATGATAGTCAAAAACTGAAAACTGTTTACTTGTTCATGGATAAAGTGGAAGCAAATTTTGACATAGCTATATGATTGAATTTTGCATAGTAATGAGAATGAATGAGTGATCTATAAACACACTATTAATAATTTCCACCAAACATTTTATTTTTATTTATGTACAATTCAAAGTGTGAAAAAACTAATTTATATAGTTGGAAACCAGAACACCAGTTGCCATGGGTTCAGGCCAGTGAGGGGTGCACAGGGTAGAGACTAGCGACAGAGCGGAGACTTAAGAAAGGCCCTGGGATGTGACATTTTATTTACTTATTTTTCTGTTCTGGGAGTTGGTTACCTGAGTGTGTTTATTTATTTCTGACGATGTTCTATTGTGTCAGCCGAGATAGGAAGCAAAACTCCAAAAGGGACTTGGCATTCCCTCTCTGCAAAGGAGCATGCCCAGTTCACATACATCTGCTCACGATTTTGAACCTGGTGTGCCAAGATGGAAGAACACCAAGAGAGCCTTCACTGCCGTGGTCTGGTGGTCCAGAAGTTACGGCGGCTAGTGCAACCTGCGGGACAACCAGAGAGGAGGTCAGATCAACTTCCTGTGGGGTGATCTTGGCCACTCTCTCTGCTGTCTGGCTTCCCTTACTTCCTTCCTGTCCCCTAAGCCTACTTCAGCATCCTTCCTAACAATTCCATGAGCCATCAAATGTAATATCATAACCTATCTTTCTAATGAGTTAACCAGTCTTTTTTTTTTTTTTAAACAAAGAATTCTATGTGGTAAAGTGGAAGGATGAGATCACCCGGGAATTTTGTGTAGTGTAATAGTAGAAAGTGGCCTGGGAAAGGCTAACAGTAAACCGGTGAGCAAAGGAGAATCAATCTGGAAACAGAATGAATCTGTATAGAACTAAGAGAACAAGGAAAGTGTGGTAACTGGGAATTGAAAAGAATTGACTTTAAGGAGATGATCAATACTAACACCTAAGCAGGGGGCTACAATAAAGTATTATTTGAAAATACCCCCTGAATTTGGCAATTAGAAGACTGTAGATGAGTTTGCAAGAATTATTTCAGTAGATTACAGAGAATATTGACATGTAAATAGGCCATGAGTTAGGAGAAGGAGAAAGTAACTTAATTGGAGGTTGTAATTTAATTGTTCAGTTCAGTTCAGTTGTTCAGTCATGACTCTGCGACCCCATGAATCACAGCACGCCAGGCCTCCCTGTCCATCACCAACTCCAGGAGTTCACTCAGACTCATGTCCATTGAGTCAGTGATGCCATCCAGCCATCTCATCCTCTGTCGTCCCCTTCTCCTCCTGCCCCCAATCCTTCCCAGCATCAGAGTCTTTCCCAATGAGTCAACACTTCACATGACGTGGCCAAAGTATTGGAGTTACAGCTTTAGCATCAGTCCTTCCAAAGAAATCCCAGGGCTGATCTCCTTCAAAATTGTTACTTCCTCCCAATTGCTCCACAGGATATAATGCACCTGCTCAGGATTTTGAACCTGAGTTTTAGCGTGAACATTTACAATATATTTTTCATCTCTAAATTTGGGATGAATGCTATAATAAGTAGAACTTTTTAGTTGTGTCATAATTTAATGGGCAACATTTTTTTTTCTTTTAGTGGTACATAACTTATGATAAATAACATCTTCAATTTGAGGAAATATGGTACTTCTTTTGCATCACTCCAAAGCTCAAGTGCTAGTCACAAATAAACACTTGTAGGTGAGTGTGAATTAATCTCAATCAAGAGGGTCAAGTGAAAGCTGGTTAGGAACATAAAATAATGTAGTATCAGTTTGAAAATCCTTTCTTTGCTTGCTGGCTTTGCATTACGGACTATGCCTTGTATTTTTGGAGGTGGAGGCAAAAATGTAGAAAAAACACTCTGACAGTGAAAGCTCTTCCCATAGACATTCACTGGATGTTCTGTTATTAGGAACAAATTATTTTACACAACACTTCATGTTGAAGGTAAATGAGGAATTAAAAAAATATAAAATGAAACTGACAGAAGAAAAGGAAAGTTACTGAAATAGTACCCTCAACTTGAAAATTTGGTGTTTTTGAAAAAAGATAATGACAGTCGATCAATAATAATTAAGCATCTTTGTTTCATTATTCCTATTATTCATAAAAATACAATTAATTTGTAAATTGTCCGAATTGCTGGTGTTCCTAGAGCAGTGAGCACTGAATTCTTGGTTGTTCGTTCTTTTAGAATTGTTCAAAATTGTAATGTAAAGGCTGTACCTTCTCTTGCCATTAACTTCCATCTCATGTTGTTTATAATAATTCATTAAACTCTAGGCATAGCAAAATAAGTAATTGCAGTAAAAGAAGACATGCTAATTAATAGAATACTTTCTCCATTTTGTAAATATTGCTTTACTCATAATTTTTTAATTTTAATGCTTTTATAACTTTAATACTCCTTTGAAACACACAGTATACAATTTTTATTTTTAATCTGAAATAAATTACTATTGTTGTAGATATTTCCAGGAAGGCATTATTCAGAAAGGAGAAAACATGGCATGCCAAATATTTTTGATACATAAGAACTCAAGTTTTAATCAGTGCATGACCAGAACCTCTTAAAAACAAATCACTGAGTTTTGAGAGAAGCAAAAAGAAAGAACTGATAAGAGGGAAAGAGAAAATAAGAATTTATTTTATTTGATGTCATTCAGACTGTATTTTTTAAAATGTGGTTTAAGTCAACTATGGTTACTGCTAATTTGGACAGTATGTATGACTAATTAGTTTTGTTTAGTAGGCAGTGAAAGCAGCATATTTTTTTTATACTTCTGTTGTGATTTTGGAGAAATATATGTAAATGCAAGAAAGAAAAGAGAAAAGGAGAGAGGAATGATGACATAAAATGTTTTTAAGGTTATAGCATCTCTAGAATTTGGATGGAGAAGGCAATGGTACCCCACTCCAGTACTCTTGCCTGGAAAACCTCATGGATGGAGGAGCCTGGTAGGCTGCAGGCCATGGGGTCTCGAAGAGTCCGACATGACTGAGCAACTTCACTTTCACTTTTCACTTTCATGCATTGGAGAAGGAAATGGCAACCCACTCTGGTGTTCTTGCCTGGAGAATCACAGGGACGGGAGCCTGGTGGGCTGCCATCTATGGGGTCACACAGAGTCAGACACAACTGAAGCGACTTAGCAGAATTTGGATATTGTGTGTGTGTGCGTGAGTGTGGGTGTGGGTGTACATGTGTGTATGTGTGTGTGTGTGCTCTCAGTTGTGTCCGACTCTTTCAACCCCATGGACTGTAGCCCAACAGGCTCTTCTGTCTATGGATTTTCTAGGCAAGAACACTGGAGTGGGTTGCCATTTCCTATTTCTGGGTATCTGCCCAACACAGGGATTGAATCTGCATCTCCTCCATGGCAGGCAGTCTCCCGGATTGCAGGCAGATTCTTTACTATTGAGCCACCAGCAAAGCCCATAGTGAAAGTGAAAGTGTTAGTCACTCAGTCTTGCCTGACTTTTTGTGACCCCATAGACTGCAGCCCGCCTGGCTTCTCTGCCATGGGATTTTCCAGTCAAAAATACTGGAATGGTTTGCCATTTCCTTCTCCAGGGGTTCGTCCCAACCCAGGGATCAAACCTGGGTCTCCTGCCCTGCAGGCAGATTCTTTACCGACTGAGCTACCAGGGATGCCTAAGATGAGATCAGATCAGTCGCTCAGTCGTGTCTGACTCTTTGCGACCCCATGAATCGCAGCATGCCAGGCCTCCCTGTCCAACATCAACTCCCGGAGTTCATTCAGACTCACGTCCATCGAGTCCGTGATGCCATCCAGCCATCTCATTCTCTGTCGTCCCCTTCTTCTCCTGCCCCCAATCCCTCCCAGCATCAGAGTCTTTTCCAATGAGTCAACTCTTCGCATGAGGTGGCCAAAGTACTGGACTTTCAGCTTTAGTATCATTCCTTCCAAAGAAATCCCAGGGCTGATCTCCTTCAGAATGGACTGGTTGGATCTCCTTGCAGTCCAAGGGACTCTCAAGAGTCTTCTCCAACACCACAGTTCAAAAGCATCAATTCTTCGGTGCTCAGCCTTCTTCACAGTCCAACTCTCACATTCATACATGACCACAGGAAAAACCATAGCCTTGACTAGACGAACCTTTGTTGGCAAAGTAATGTCTCTGCTTTTGAATATACTATCCAGGTTGGTCATAACTTTCCTTCCAAGGAGTAAGCATCTTTTAATTTCACGGCTGCAGTCACCATCTGCAGTGATTTTGGAGCCCAGAAAAATAAAGTCTGACACTGTTTCCACTTTTTCCCCATCTATTTCCCATGAAGTGGTGGGACCGGATGCCATGATCTTCGTTTTCTGAATGTTGAGCTTTAAGCCAGCTTTTTCACTCTCCACTTTCACTTTCATCAAGAGGCTTTTGAGTTCCTCTTCACTTTCTGCCATAAGGGTGGTGTCATCTGCATATCTGAGGTTATTGATATTTCTCCCGGCAATCTTGATTCCAGCTTGTGTTTCTTCCAGTCCAGCGTTTCTCATGATGTACTCTGCGTATAAGTTAAATAAGCAGGGTGACAATATACAGCCTTGACGAACTCCTTTTCCTATTTGGAAACGGTCTGTTGTTCCATGTCCAGTTCTAACTGTTGCTTCCTGACCTGCATACAAATTTCTCAAGAGGCAGACCAGGTGGTCTGGTATTCCCATCTCTTTCAGAATTTTCCAGAGTTTATTGTGATCCACACAGTCAAAGGCTTTGGCATAGTCAATAAAGCAGAAATAGATGTTTTTCTGGAACTCTCTTGCTTTTTCCATGATCCAGCGGATGTTGGCAATTTGATTTCTGGTTCCTCTGCCTTTTCTAAAACCAGCTTGAACATCAGGAAGTTCACGGTTCACATATTGCTGAAGCCTGGCTTGGAGAATTTGGAGCATTATTTTACTAGCGTGTGAGATGAGTGCAATTGTGCGGTAGTTTGAGCATTCTTTGGCATTGCCTTTCTTTGGGATGGACGCCTACTCAGTCGAAAACAGAAATGAGCTACTTATGTATGTAATGATATGGATAAATCTCAAAATAATTGTTTCACCACTCCAGATAACACAAGCTAATCAGAAGTGACAAAAATCAAATAAGTTGTTGCCTGAAGATGGGAGTGGAGGGAGGTATGGATTACAAGCAGCTTAAGGAAATTTGGATCATGATGGTGGTTTCACAAGTGGAGTGGGTAGTCATTTTCTTCTCCAGGGGATCTTCCCCACCTAAAGATTGAACCTAGGTTTCCCACTTTGCAGGCAGATTCTTTACCATCTGAGCCACCAGGGAAGCCCTTACATGTGTCAAAACTCACTGAATGCTTGCATTTCACTGCTGCCATTTGTAACTCAACAATAATATAAGATTGAAACTGCAGAGATATGTCCAGAGTTTTTGTGCAATAATGACAAAAAATTACTATTATAATATTTCAGGAAGACATTTCAATAGAAATTATGTTACAAGGACCCTAAGTAGCTCTGCTTCCATTAGCAACTTATTTCTAACAATGCCTTCACTAGACCACCGGGAACTCATGAGGTATACCTCTAAGGTTTGTTGAGGCCCAAATATTTATTAATCCCCTACAATATGCCTAGCATAATTTGGAGCCCAAGTTACATATTTGTTGTTGTTGTTTAGTCACTAAGTTGTGTCCAACTCTTTGGACCCCTGCCAGATTCCCCTGTCCATTGGATTTCCCAGGCAAGAATACTGGAGTGGATTACCATCTCCTCCTCCAGGGGATCTTCCTGACCAAAGGATCAAACACACATCTTCTGTGTTTCCTGCCTTGGCAGGTGGATTCTTTATCACTGAGCCACCAGTGAAACCCAGGTGACACATGGCTATGATTAAAACAAGTAAGTAGCTTAGCCTCAGGATGCTCATAGATGTTAGATAATAGCAAATTGGTAGCTATTAAACTCAATTTAGTAGATAGTAAACAGGTTTTATACAATAAAATAGATTATGATAGAATAGAATTGATGAGGATGCAGCAAGGTAAATTGCATATAGTAAAGTTCTTAGTTCTATATAGGTACATATGTCTATACCTGGCTTATATATCAACTGTACTTCTAGATGATAATAAAAAATGTAATGCCGCTAGTGCTAGTAGATGAGACACAAATGTAGAAGGAAGTAAAACAGGTCAAATAATAGAAGTACACAGATAAGGTACTCTGTACCTTTTTTCTTTATCCCAAGAAACAAAGAGTTGAAGAAGCTAGTAAAAAAAAAAAAAAAAAAAAAAAAAAAACAGAAGAAAAGAGTTAAAGAAGACATTTGCAAAATAAATAAGTAAAATTGATTTTAAGGTAAAAAAAAAGAAGACACTTGCAGTTTTGAATATGATGAGTAGTTTGTATCAAATCAATCTTCCTCCTGAAAATACCTACAAAGATGAATAAGCAATCCTTTTGAAACCTCTTTAAAGTGGAGGAGAGAGATCAAGACAACCCTAGTTTTGAGGGGCAGAGATTGTGGAGAGACAGCAAATATACCGAGGTGAGTTATTTGTGGTTCATGAGCAGTGATCCATGGAAGGGCATGGCTGCCCACTCCAGTATTCTTGCCTGGAGAGTCCCTTGGACAGAGGAGCCTGGTGGGCTATAGTCCATAGGCTTGCAAAGAGTTGGACACGACTGAAGCAGCTTAGCAGGCAGGCAGCAAACAGTGATCCAAGAGCCCAAGCCTAAAGTGGTAGTTCAATCCTTTCAGCTTTCTCATAGGATCAAGAACACACAGTTGGAGTTCAGGGCTATCAAGGCAGCCAGTACTTGAGAGACCAAAATTCCAGCAATAAGGGAACATAGATAAGTGAGTCTGACATTGTGCACTCCTCTTATTTTGAGGAACTTGCTTATTTCAAAGGCCAAGATAGTTACATTGAAAAGAATAGGTAAAAGACTAAAAGTCAAACCTATAAGTTTTCAGTCTTAACTGGTAGGTGACACAAAGAGGAGAGACACTGGTAAACATTCCAGGTTTTCACTAATTTGACAGAAAAGTAATTATCTGAGAAAGTAATGACTGGCAAGGGAGCCAAGAAGACTGTTGAAGTACTGGCAGTGATAATTTCTTTATCTGGTAGTACTTACATTACCGTTTTGTTCATTTTGTAAAAATTCATGGATACATTGTGATATGCATCCTCTTCTGTGTGTATGTTACTTTTTGAAAAAAATCAGCATCTATTGTTTTAAAAACAATAAAGTATTGCTAAGGTAGTAACAAAGAGGGACATTTCACCATATCCTTTGTTTATACAAATAAATGAAGTATATTTGGTTTTATGTCATCCACACAGGGAAAAGAGGGTGAAAAAGATGAAAATTTAAGTAAAATTATTATTATTTTTATATTTCTCCTTATTATAGCGTTTGATTTGTTTATTTGATGCATTCATCTAGAGAGTACTCATTATTGCTGAACTAACCTAAAAAAAAAAAAAAATAGAAGGGGGCACCAAACTGACTCGACGTTTTTAGTATTACATTTGTATAAAAGACATGAATGTCATTTAAAATAGTTGTGGGAACAAGAGTAGAAAAAGATCGGAAGATTAACACACATGCAGAAGGGAAAACTAAAACTTGAAATGGGCCAGGTCTTTGAGTGGGCCAGATCTGTGTGAGAATACTGTATCGTCCAAGAAAATTTTTCATTGCAATGTATATCTTATTAGAATCCTAATTGTTTTCAGTCTCCAGCAGAGCAGTAATGGCATGACAGTATTTTTATACTTCAAGAAGTCATCTAGATTTCTCTTGGAGAGCTGTCTTTAACATTTGGTTTACTTTTGCAGTGGCAATATTTTTTCCATTGTTTTGCATGCTAAGACAGCAATTGATTAGTATAGAAGCCTTGAGCCAAGTTCTGCCCTAGGATATGTATGTGACCCCCACTAACTTCAAATAGAGTTACACGCACATATCCTGGAGTGGAATTTGGCTTTCTTCCATGGTAGTCAATGAGAGTCATTGAAGTGGATGGGAGCCATGCTTGGATAACTGACAGCTAAATTTGGCCCTTAGGAATTGAAAATCATCTGAGCATTTTCTTTGGGGAAAAAAAAGTCAAAAGCTGAGATTTATAATAAATCGTAATTCCTGGGATTGAGTAGTTTATCAACCAGTTGAAAGTTTATGGTATGTATCTACTAAAGTACTCTAGTGATGGAGAGTAAGATTGTGATATATTTGTTGTATATAATAACGATTGAAATAAGAAAATAAGGAGACAGGTGATTTTATAGAAAGTACGTTAGTTGTTGTAAAAGGAAATACTACTTTTTAAAAACTCTAGAGCCGGGGTTCCCAACCTCCGGGCCATGGACTGATTATTCTTGTCAGATCAGCGGTTGGATTAGATTAGAAGTTAAGTGCACAGGGAAATGTAATGCCCTTGAATCATCCAGAACCATCCCCCCATACCCTGGTCCATGGAAAAATTGTCTTCCATGAAACCAGGCCTTGGTGCCAAAAAAGATGGGGACCACTGCTCTGGAAAACATCTTTGTGTGTGGCGTGTGCGTGCTCAGTCATGTCCAACTTTTTACTACCATTTTCCAGACATGAAATACTGGAGTGGGTTGCCATTTCCTTCTCCAGGGGATCTTCCTGACCCAGGGGGCAAACTCATGTCTCTTGCATCTCCTGCACTGACAGGCAGATTCTTTACCATTTGTGCTACCTGGGAACCCCAGAGGACATCTTTATATGTAGCAATATCTCTTTACTGAATTCCTAAGAGCTTGTTATTGAGAAAGAAATAATTTGGGGGTGTCAATTTTATAAAATTGGCTCATAAAAGGAATAAAGGTTAAGCTAACCTCCATTCTCATTCTCCTGCTCTGACATCAGGGAAAGCTAGCACTCTGTCTCCATGGAGTGCATTTTGTTTACTTAAGGACAGTCTGAAAAGGATACTGTGAGCTACTGACTTGCTTTTGATTTGGACCCTGTCTTGCAGACAAAGATAAGTTCTTTCTGAAGGTCACAGTTATTTTCCTGGTCCAGATTTAAAAGAATTTTTTCTCACGTTTTCATTATGAAAAATTTCAAACATTCAAAAAATATGAAAGAATATGCAATATATTCCTAAAACCTCCCTTTTATTTTATGATATTCTGTATTTCACTCTCTTTTCTTCTACCCTCTGTTCCTCCTTCTTTTCTTCCTTCCTGTCTTTTCTTTCTTTCTTCTTTTCCTTGTCTTTTTCTGTTGATTCACTGATGAACCATTTGAAAGTAAGATGTAGATATTGAGATAGCATCCTTTCCTAAGAATAAGGATGTTCTCTTATATAACCACATTACTATCACTTCTACAAAAGTTAACATTAATTTTATAATATCATCTGCAACTAAACAATATTCAAAGTTTTCCAGCTTCCCACAAAATGTCTTATGGCTATTTTCAGAACCATTCGGGCTTCCTTGATGGTGGTTAAGAATTTGCTTGCAATGCAGGAGATGCAGGTTCAACCCCTGGGTCAGGAAGATCTCTTGAAAGAGGAAATGACATCCCATTCCAGTATTATCATCTAGAGAATCCCATGAACAGAGAAGCTTGGCAGGCTACAGTCCATGTGGTCACAAGAGTCAGGCATGACTTAGTGACTAAACAATAATGTCATTTCAGTCAGTATTCATACATTGCTTTTGATTACTATGTCTCTAACATCCAGTTATCTTTCCTACTGTTCTGTCCCCAGAGGCCAGGTCAGTTGTCTCATAAAACATCTATACTTTCTGAATTGGTCTAACTATGTCCTTGTCCTTTGAACAGCAAGGAGATCAAAGCAGTCAATCCCAAAGGAAATCAACACTGGAAGAACTGATGCTGGAAGTGACGCTCCAATAGTTAGGCCGCATGATGCAAAGAGAAGAATCATTGAAAAGTCCCTAATGCTGGGGGAGATTGAAGCAATGGAGAAGCGGGCAATAGTGGATTAGATGGTTATATAACATCACCAACTCAGTAGACTTGAGTTTCAGCAAACTCAGGGAGATAGTGAAGGACAGGGAAACCTCGTATGCTGTAGTTCATGGGGTCGCAAAGAGTAGTACATGACTTAGTGACTGAACAATGACAACAAATATGTCCTTGTAGTATAATTAACTCATTCTTCCATACACTGCATTTTGTGCAAACTGGTAAATGTCAGACGTATAATTATAAAGTTAAAATGAATAATTACCTTAATCTGTGGGCTGAAATAGTAAAACAATCTGTAATATGTAACAGTAACATTTTTTTCCACTTATGTGGTAGAGTCTAAGTATTCAAACTCTGCTTATCTTTCTCTTTTCAAGTGTACATCAACCTGGTATTAATGGCATTCTTGCAAACTGGATTGCATGGGGTAAGGATCATGGATTATTTGTGTTTGCATAATGTCCCATTCGGAGAAGGCAATGGCACCCCACTCCAGTACTCTTGCTTGGAAAATCCCATTAATGGAGGACCCTGGTAGGCTGCAGTCCATGGGGTCGCTAAGAGTCGGACACGACTGAGCGATTTCACTTTAACTTTTCACTTTCATGCATTGAAGAAGGAAATGGCAACCCACTCCAGTGTTCTTGCCTGGAGAATCCCAGGGACCGGGCAGCCTGGTGGGCTGCTGTCTATAGGGTCGCACAGAGTTGGACACGACTGAAGCGACTTAGCAGCAGCAGCAATGTCCCATTTCCAGGCTTCCCAGGTGGTGCTAGTGGTAAAGAACCCACCTGCCAATGCAAGTTAGGTGTAAGAGACTTGGGTTTGATCCCTTGGTCAGGAAGATCCCCTGGAGAAGGGCATGGCAACCCACTCCAATATTCTTGCCTGGAGAATCCCAAGGATAGAAAAGCCTGGTGGGCTATGGTCCATAGGGTCACAAAGAGTCAGACACAACTGAAGGAACTTAGCACACACGCAGGCAATGTCCCATCCCCACTCTTCTTGTGATACTGATGCCCTTCCTCTGGGAAATGGACTTTCCTCTTTGCTATATGTTTCTTATAGACCAGCCAATCAGAGAACTCCATTCCAATACCATCCTTAAACCTTAGCTCATGATTTAAGTTAGACCAAACAATTTTCTCTCCTGAGAGAGATAGGAGGATATAATAAACAATTCAGGGTTTGAGGGCCATTTGGCCTCTGTCAGAGCTACTGTCCTTCTGTCCTTCCAGTGCAAAATCAGCCATAAACAATACTTAAATGACACATTTATCCTCGTCAGCATGTGTCACTTGTCTTTTGATGATAGCTATTCTAACAGGTGTGTGGTGGTATCTCATTGCAGTTTCCCTTGGCATTTTTCTGATGATTAGTGATGTTGAGGACATTTTCATGTACCTGTTGGCCACTTGTATGTCTTCTTTAGAAAAATGTCTATTAAATTCCTCAGCCCATTTTTAATATGATTTCTTTTGCTATGAGTTGTATGAGTTCTTTATACATTTTGAATATCCACTCACTTATTAGATATGTGGTTTGCAATTTTTTTATCCCACAGGTTGTCTTTTCATTTTGTTGGTAATTTCTTTTGCTATGCAAAAGTCTTTCTGTTTGATGTAGCCTCAATTTATTATTTTTGCTTTTGTTGCCTTTGCTTTGGGAGTTAATTTTTTAAAAAATCATTGCCAGGACTGACATCAAGAAGCTCACCCCCTGTTTTATTCTGAGTTTTATGGTTTCAGGTCTTATGTTCAAGGCTTGAATCCATTTTGAGTTGATTTATGTGCATGGAATAGATGATACTACAGTTACACTATAGTTATGCTATAACTATAGTATAGTTATAGATGATACTATAGTTATACTATATTTTAACTATAAATGGAATATAAAAGTCCAACTTGACTTTTTGAAGGTAGCTGTCCAGTTTTCCTAAAATCATTTATTTAAGAGGATGTTTTTCCCCATTGTATATTTTTGTCTCCTCTGTCATAGATTGTTGCTGCTGCTGCTGCTAAGTCGATTCAGTCGTGTCCGACTGTGCGACCCCATAGACGGCAGCCCACCAGGCTCCACCGTCCCAGGGATTCTCCAGGCAAGAACACTGGAGTGGGTTGCCGTTTCCTTCTCAAATGCATGAAAGTGAAAAAATAAAGTGAAGTCGCTCAGTCGTATCTGACTCCTAGTGACCCCATGGACTGCGGCCTACCAGGCTTCTCCATCCATGGGATTTTCCAGGCAAGAGTACTGGAGTGGGGTGCCACTGCCTTCTGCGTGTCATAGATTAATTGACATGTTAGTGTGGGTTCATTTCTGGGCTCTATATTCTGTTTCATTTATCTACGTGTTTGTCTTTATGCTCATATCATATTGTTTCGATGGCCGTAGCTTTGTAGCATAGTTTGAAATCAGAAAGTTTAATGCTTCCAGCAATTCCACTCTTGAGTATATATAAAATACATGCACACCAATGTACATAGCAGCATTGCCGAGATAGGGAAGCACCCAAATGTTTACCAACAGATGAATGGATAAAGAAGATGTAATATTGGGACTTTGCTGGTGGTCCTGTGGCTAAGACTCCACTCTCCCAATGCAGGGGGCCTGGGTTTGACCCCTGGTCAGGGAACTAGAATCCACAGGTTGCAATGAAGATAGAAGATCCTGCATGTCACAACTAAGACCAAGCACAGTCAAATAATAAATTTGAAAAGACCCTGATGCTGGGAAAGATTGAAGGTGGGAGGAGAAGGGGACGACAGAGGATGAGACGGTTGGATGGCATCACTGACTCAATGGACATGAGTTTGGGTAAACTCCAGGAGTTGGTGATGGACAGGGAGGCATGGTGTGCTGCAGTCCATGGGGTTACAAAGAGTTGGACACGACTGAGTGACCAAAGTGTTCATCTGCAATCTAGTTTTTTCTGACTGAAAGACTGTCTTTAGTCTTTCTCTTAGTGAGTGTCTGCTGGCGACCAGTTCTCTCAGTTTTTGTTTGTCTGATATCCTTTGATTTCACCTTCATTTTTAAAAGGATAATATAACTGGATATGCAGTTTTAGGATTGAAGTCATTTTATCAACATTTTAAGATGTAATTGTATTGGTGTCTGGCTTCTATTCTGTGATTCTAGTTACAGCAAAGAATTTTACAATATCTCATGTGTCTCTTGTGTTCTGTTTTCTTTTTTTTTGTTTTAACTGTCAATTTTTTGGTAAGTTACATTATAATTCATTCATCCTCTTTTTCACTGTGTCTAGATTGCTATTAAATACATTATTTAATTTTTAATTTCGATTATTACATTTTGCCTCAGGGAGATACTGCTGTTGCTCCCTTTCTTTGAGATTTCGGTCCTTCATTTCCGGTCGACCTGGTAACCCTAAACTCCAGTTTTAGTTTTCCTGACAGAGAAAGACTTTTAAGCTCCATGCAGACCCATGCAGTGCTATGCCCTGCAATCTGAATCATGAAGTGCTCAAGAAAGAAATCAGTGGCTTCCTGATAGGATTCATCTCAATGAATGAATCTTCCCTTCTCCCAGAATCTTGCTCCATGGCTGCCATCAGATGGCTGCCATACATTTTCTCAAATGCCTGCCTTCACATAGCTAAAGGGTAGGGAAGCAGAGTTTAATGAGGATTTTGACCAATATTTATAATCATTTTTGGGAGAATGGATCCTCTAAGAACAACTTATCATAGTAAGAAATCATAGTATGAAGATAGAATGTGTATTTTAAAGTTGGAAATGTTTAAATCAAAAGAATGTACAATTCATGGAATTTGGGGAATACAAAGGAAAATCTTTCTTGGCCAAGAGGTTGTCTAATGGTTGCATATACTCCATGTCTCCATCCCCTTTACACACTCAGAATATCTCCCCACAGGTAGTCTAGAATAACGTGAAATAGATGGACTCAACATTGTGTAGTAGCATCTACCCTCTTACCGCATCCTTATCTTTCAAGTGGTTCTATATTTTCTCCATAATAACAAAAAAGAAAAAAAATTTTAAAGGAAGAAAGGAAGCAAGCCACAGTAAACAAATAAAGTTACTTTTAGTGTAATGCACTTTAAATTTTCAAAGCTTTAATCCTGTTCATAGTTTCTAAGACTTTTTCTTTTACTTCAGATTCCCTTAATTTTGATGCTAAGCAAGAACCCTCTAGTCTTGTGTTCTTGATTCGTAAATCAAAAACGAAATGTATAACTTCTGTTTATTACATATTAGTTTTCACTAACACCCCAATCAAAGAGACTTTATTTAGTTTCAAATGGCTATTTTCCTAGCTACAAATACATGTTTTGTAAATGCATCCCTGTTCAGCTTTGTTGCCTGAGTGCATAAATGATTGCTGCAGACAGTGCTATAAAAGAATTAGAGCCTGGGGCTGGCAATTACAGTTTAGGGCAATCTTGTTATTTTTTTTTTTTTTTTAGTGCCTTGAGAATTATTTCAACTTCTTTTTTGCAGCTATAAGATTGGTTAAATGTATAGAAAAAGAGATCTTGTAACTCAAAGGATTTGTGATCTTAAACTTTTGTATTTGATTACATTTGAATGCAATTATGGAGGCTTGTAATGTAATATTTTCTTTCTACTGGATGAAAATTACAGATATGTAATATGGGTTTACTTACCTGATTGCACATTAACTCTAATACTTTCAGATAGCCTGCGGCATGGGCAAAAATAAAAAGGCAGTGTTGTTTGGCTTGGAACGAAGTCAGGTATATCATTGGTTAAACAATCTGCCTATTTCCTGCAAAAATGCTGCTTTAATGTAGAAATGGTGCAATACGTATGGTTTGCTTTAAAAGAGAGAGAGAGACTATCTTAATATCCAGAGCAAGGAAGAAATAATCCATAATAAACTTGCAGGTCCCAGATGTTGCAAGTAAATTTTTGATTTGTGAAGATTTTTCTTCACCATAGCCCAGGTAGTATATGATTAGATAATATGAAAAGCCAGGCTTTTGACCTTTTCAGTTAAGCTTGCAAGCTTGAGGATTTCTCAAAGAATGGAAAACCTTCTACTCATTATGGAAAAGGGAAATCCAGAAACTAAATAGTTCTAAAATTATCTCCAGGACCAAAGTTTGGAAATCTTAGAATTTAGGAACCTTAGGAAGTTCTCCTGGTGGTAAAACATGCTGTAATAATTATAGATTAGATCAAATAATAGAAGAATAATAGCTGCATGTAGAAACCCCTTAAATGTACTTATGTGGCATAGGACAAAAATGTACTGGTATTTACTGTATACAAAAAACTCAGGTTTTCTGGGAAGTTAGTATTTGAGGGAGAGATGTGGCTCCTATCTTCTAGGTGTCACAGTCTGGAGGAGAAAATATATACATAAATAATGTCCGCAGATGAATGTGCAACAAAAGGACAAACCATCATCAGCTGGGAACTGTGGGCCTTGGACACCAGTTCTATGTTTTAATATAGTTTGAGGTTACACAATAGGAGACAGTTTTGCATCTCATTTCTAACACCAGCATTTTATTGGCACATCGCTGCTTCTATTAAGTATCCCTGAACTGAATTTGGATGGAAGATTGAGTTATATAAGAAACAAGAAGGTTCTTTATCGGACTTCAAAGTTAGAAGTAAATTTATCTCTCTGCTCTTAATTCATTTCTCCTTGTTTGACATTTGTGGCTATTTATCTTGATTCTGTCATTTACCTATGTGACAACTACTTGAAGGGTATTTCTATGTTGGTTAAGGTTCTAAATGCTCCTACTTAGGAGGGGATTAGCATGTCATCAAAGTAGAACCTAGACAGCAATGTGAGCTCTGAAGAATGACACGGTGGTGTGTTGAATACTCAGAAACATTTCTAAGGAGGGCTTTAAAGAACATGAGTGTTGGCAGAAAGAAGGCCTCCACCAATCATTTTCGCTTACTATCACTTATCTTCCTGTTCTGTTTTGAAACTTCATTTGTATAATAACATTGACTATTCTGGTAAGAACTTATTACCTCCCAGAAATATGGTAGTAAACATACAGATCTATCAGTTCAGCCAAGACCAAACTTAACCACATGAATTTAATTTCAATCTAATTCTTCCAACTACAATCTTCCTCTTTCTTGCACTCTTCTCCAACAAACAAACAAGTGAAGGCAATAGCAAAAAACGCACACACACACACACACACACACACACACACACACACACATATATATATCCAAAAATCTGTGTACTTTTTTTGAATATGTGTGCTAAGTCCTTTCAGCTGTGTACAACTCTTTGTGACCTTATGGACCGTAGCCCAACAGGCTCCTTTGGCCATGGGATTCTCCAAGCAAGATACCAAGTGTGTTGCCGTGCCTTCCTCCAGGGGATCTTGCTGACCCAGGGATCAAACCCGCATCGCTTATGTTTATCTGCACTGGCAGGCAGGTTCTTTAGGGCTAGTGCCACCTGGGAAATCTTTTGTTTGAATGTACCTATTTACAAAAATAAATCATTTAGTAACAATCCTAACATTGTATACATTTGAATAACAAATTCAATAAATGAACATTTGAGGAAATCTGTATATTAACTTTATTTTCATTTTATTTATTTTTTTATTGGAGTATAATTGCTTTACAATGTCTTGTTAATTTCTGCTGTACAACAAAGTGAATCAGCTGTGTGTATACATATATCCGCTCTTTCCTGAGTCTCCCTCCCACTGCATCCCCTCACCCCACTCCTCTGGGTCATCACAGAGCACCAAGCTGAGCTCCCTGTGCAATATAGCAGCTTCCCACTGTCTACTGTACACATGGCAGTGTGTATATGTCAGTGCTGCTCTCCCAATCCATCCCACCCTCTCTTTGCCCCGCTGTGTCCACATGTCTGTTTTCTACATCTGCGTCTCTCCTGCCCAGCAAATAGGTTCATCAAAACCATTTTCCTAGATTCTGTATATATGTGTTTATATATGTTATTTGTTTTTCTCTTTCTGACTTACTTCACTCTGTGACAGACTCTAGGTCCATCCACATCACTACAAATCATCCAATTTCTAAAGGAACAGAACTGTGTCATTTGCAAATTAACTTCGAATTTAAGAAGCCTAGGGCTTAAATATTTTATATGAAATAAGTGACAGTCATTTATAAATGGTTTTGGCAATCATGCAGAAATTAAATTCATGATTGGAGTTTTAAACAACAACAAATAATTCTGTCCTTTCATCACACTGTGATTGTCTTTAAATCAGTACTTATTGGACCGTACATTTTACCAAGACGAAAACTGTGGGACACTGGGATATCTTCCATAATCAATTTAAAAAAATCTAAGGACTACAGAGAAGAAAGTAAACAACTGAAATATTTTCCCTTCCCCTAGACATTTGCCTTCATAATTTATATCACCATTAACTTCGCAGCGAAGTTCTTGGAGCTATTTCTTGAGTTACTTGATAGATAAGTGATGCTAAAGAAAATCCACCTGAATTTCTTGCTGATGTATTCATTAAGTGGTGTTTATATTAGTGAGAGAGAACATATTGCTAATGTTTAGAATCCATTCACCTGGTAAGACGACATGAGAATAAAAAGTCATAGAGTGGCCATGTGGTTTTCAACTATGAAGTTCCCTGGTGTTGTATCTCAACTTCAGTGTTGGCTGAGTTTGAGGACAAATGATCATTAGAGTAACTAGATAGTTCTTGTCATCAACTCAAGCATTAATTAACTTTGCATGATGAGATCACAGGACAATTAATCTTTATTTTCAACCCAAAGAATATGACTGGATGTATTTTCCTATTGTCTCAACTTTTTGTTTTCTAAAACTTAATATGAATTTTGTATCAGGATAGGTTCAACTGTTGGGCTTCCCTGATGATTTAGTGGCAAAAAATGCACCTGCCAATGCAGGAGATGCAGGTTCAATCTCTGGGTCAGAAAGATCCCTGGAGAAGGCAATGGCAATCTATTCCAGTATTCTTGCTTGGGAAATCCCATGGATAGAGGAGCCTGGCAGCCTACAGTCCATGAGGTCACAAAGAGTCATGCACAACTTAGCCACTAAACAACAACAAAGTTTAACATAAGTAGATAGCATATTGAAAAGCAGGGACATTACTTTGCCAACAAAGGTCCATTTAGTCAAGGCTATGGTTTTTCTAGTGGTCATGTATGGATGTGAGAGTTGGACTGTGAAGAAAGCTGAGTGCCGAAGAATTGATGCTTTTGAGCTGTGGTGTTGGAGGAGACTCTTGAGAGTCCCTTGGACTGCAAGGAGATCCAACCAGTCCGTTCTGAAGATCAGCCCTGGGATTTCTTTGGAAGGAATGATGCTAAAGCTGAAACTCCAGTACTTTGGCCACCTCATGCAAAGAGTTGACTCGTTGGAAAAGACTTTGATGCTGGGAGGGATTGGGGGCAGGAGGAGAAGGGGACGACAGAGGATGAGATGGCTGGATGGCATTACTGACTCGATGGACGTGAGTCTCAGTGAACTCCGGGAGTTGGTGATGGACAGGGAGGCCTGGCGTGCTACGATTCATGGGGTTGCAAAGAGCCGGACACAACTGAGCGACTGAACTGAACTGAATAGAATATCTGAGCAGATAAAAAAAGGATTCTTACAGTTCACATGACTCATGCTTTTTCTGTTTTCTCCTTTCACTTTTCTCAGCAGTTTTGCTTTTTATCCTTCCTCTAAATTTGCAGTTCAGGGTCACAAGCATCATTTTCAATCATCATAGTTTCCAACAATGAGGAGCAAATATTAATAAAACAGAAAAGGGGCCAATTTCCAAATATTCTCTAACTTACCAGGGAAATACATGTTTCCCCTGTTACTCCTAGAGCTCTTTGCCCAATATTTTACATCTCATTTTCAGAATTGAATATGATCACTCCACGGTTATGTATATATTTTTCATGACTGGTTGAGACCAAACATGATTTAATCTCTTGGAAAAAGGGGAGGATCTTACCTTGTCAGAACACAATGCTGACAGATCAATATTTGAACAAAAGAGCAAGGTAAGCACATATGTGTGAGGAGAGGTTAGAATGGTTTGATTAGATCACTAACAGCATCTATCAGAGATACCAATTAGGGAGTAGAACTCTGTGAGATATTAAGATGGGGAATCTTATTAATTAACACTAAATTAAAATGAATGATATAATTATGCATTTATTTTTCTCCCTGGGGTACAGTGTCTTATTCCCCAAAGTCTTAGGGCATCAGCACTTTAGTGGCTAATTTGTAAATATTGACATAAATTAATTTAGCAAGGAGCCATGATGATATCCAAAACTCCATGAGAAATTAAAATATAAATAGAATATAGAAAGAATTCAAAGTCATTTTTCAACTGCAGATAGAGTGTCATTTTAATGTGGGTAAAAGTTTTAGATAAGTATTTATCTTATTGGAAACAAAAGTTCCCCCAACTTCCTTTTGCATAATATGGAAAGACTCTTTCAAGTGGTCTCTAAACTCTAGTGTCAAAGCAGAAATTCTCCCACCTCAATGGAATTTTAAAAAGAAAAAGCCCATTAGTTCTTATTTATCTTATAGGAAGTAAGAAGTAAAAGTTAGCAATAAACTAAAGGTGAAAATTTCAGCAATATTCTTATGTGTGTATGTTTGTTATTTGGGAAAGAAGTTTGGTGCTTATAAGAATTTGATTGATTACTAGTTTAATATGTATTTAATATGCAGATATTTTATGCTACTTCTTGAATCACACATCCAATAATAAGTAGTTGATTTAGTACTTCAGAATGTCATGCCAAGAGAGGATGCATAAGCTCTTAGGATCATATTTTAAAAATCAAAATATTCATTGAGTAGCCTAGAATTCATTCCTTTCATTTTATTAAAGAGGCTTTATTAGAGCTTGAGAAAGACCAAATTGGCCTCAATTTTGTGAATACATATTCTGTTATTTTTTCTGAGACAGTAGTCAAGGCCAAAGTTGAATTGCTATCCTCACTTGTATAATAAAAGATAGAGTATATTAAGGTGACAGCTAGGAAATCTCAGGTTATCAATCCTTTATTTCTCCATTTTGAGTCTAGGTTTGAAAAATGTAATATATAGCCTTGGAAGAATGACAGTTATAATTAGAGCTAATGTGTTTCCAATGTATTTCAATTTAGAATAGGATGGAGTATTTTAATGTATAAAATGAGTGCAAGTCTATACAACAATGATTTTAAAATGTATTCAAACTTTAATTATCTCATGAAATCTCTAATTCTTCCTTAATTAAAAATTTTTTTGATTCTGTTTATTATTGGCAATTTTATCATGTTGTAAAATTTCAAACACCTAAAATGCCCTTGGTACACAGAGGGAAAATCCTAGAGAATTTTATTGTTTTTATAACAATTATATTATATATTATTATAATTTTATATATATAATTATATATTATTATAATTTTTGCTTTCAATTTTCCAGCATCTAGATGGACAGCAGAGGTTTATGTTTGACTGAAAAACAATTTATGGTTTCATTCTAGTTTTTGATTTGCTGTTAAATTGCATTCTTACCTCCTTTGGTAATCCCTGAATGGAATCTAAAACAAAGGTATGTTTTCAAGGCATACATAGTCAATGTTCATGTATTCATTCAATAAACATCATATTCATATAACTATCAACTGTCAAGTGCTGTGGATACAAAGACAAAACATGGTACCTGCTTTCAGGTTGATTAGAGTTAATCTAGGCCAAAGGCATCAGATAACTTTAGAATACAGTGTAATAAGTGTTATGATAGCGGTTAGATGACATTCCTGTGGAAGGTCAATGAGTCAAAAGGCCCTCATATATACGCAGGATTTGAAAAAGGTATTAACTATTAGGCACAGGAATAGTTTGAACTGTTGACATACAGGATGACTTTTACCTAATAATATGGGGCAGTCTATTTCTCCTAGAAAGTGAAAGTCCTAGAAGCTAAGATTTCTCCTAAGACAAAGGTAAGAGAGGTGATTTTCAGGGGTCATCTCCAAAAAAGCACATTGACAGAGGATTAGACACAGCATTTTGCAGAGAGACATTTGTATGTAAGTTCTATAAATGGATATAATCTAAGTCAAAATATCTATGGGGGTTTTGGAGCAGACTCACAGAGAACCTGAGTATTTCAGTACAAGTTGACTCAATATGGTATACAGCTGGCAAAGCAGAGGGCTTTGTGCAGAAAAGTGAGAGGGGAGATTAATAACAAAGTGGAATCTGATTTCAAGCAGGTTGGAATGTAGTTTTGATCTCAATATACATGTACATAGATGATTTTTTGAAATTTTAAAAATGTAACTGGTTCTTGCCAGGAAGAAGTGAATGCATGTGTTTTATTATTAAAGTAACTTAATTCTTTCAACCCACTGAGTTCTTTCATCATGAAGAGACCTACTGAAGTACTGCTGCTGCTTTCAAAATACTACTCACACTTGTTAGAAACAGGAAAATTTAATTGACTGTTTTCATGTAATAGTTTTTTTACAGAATAATGATTTTTTTTTTAGATTTCTAAGATTAAATCTTAAATTTTCATAAGAATTGTCTTCTGAATCACACTATTTTTTCTCCCCTGCAATAGTTAAGAGTTCTGACATGGATTCTGTTTCCTACTCCAATTCCAACCTTGCTGTTACTCTTCCAGCTCTCATTCTCTCCCAGAGTTAGAGTCCTATTGTCATCCTACATTCCCTTCCTGACCTTAGAACTCTTTCTCCAGCAATGATGCCTCTTCTCTGAGTATGGGGATCGAGGGCTCAAGACAAACAGAAATGTGATCACAGCTCTTATGTGTGGTATCCCATCTGCACAAAATGAGGATACGTGAAATGCAACCATAATTGCTATCAGGGATGAAAAGCAATCATTTTTATAATTACTCAATAATAAACTCTAATATGCTTTTTTGTGGAAGAATAACAATGGAGTCATTGACTGAAGTTGGTCTCTGAACTAGTGCTTGGGAAACTGCACTAAATGGTACCTAATGACCTTAGGGAGTTAACAATCCCCAAACGTGGGTAATTTATTCCCTTCTCAGAGCTCATTGCTCTCAAATATTTTGAGAAACAAAATCTTTTTTCCATCTATTTATCCCTAATTCTGCATTATCTCCTTTGTCCTCCTATGACACCCAGTGACCTGGTGATGAACAAAAAGATAAAATAAAGTGTCCTAGTATGATTGCATGTAAGCAAGGAAACAAATGAAAACCCTTAGCAGAGCTGATGCCAGCTAGCCAGTTAGCCATGGCAGACAGAATGAATAAGAAAACTGTGGAGGTGCTGGGCAAAAGTGTAAGGTATAGTAAACTTTAGCACTGAGGCAGTACTAGTTGAAGAATAAACTTGTTTGGGTGGACAGGTTTGCTTAGGTGAGTTCCCATGTTCCATATCCCCAGAGTACACCAACAGAATGAAAAAGATTCTTCCCACGAGCAGATGGATCAAATCTATCTATGTGGCTATTCTGAAACTAAGAGATTTTGTTTCATCTGGGTAGAGATTATGCTGGTGGCTTTGGCCTCTAGATGAATGCAGAGGAATATTCTTGAGTAGCTATCTATTTATTTTATCATTGGCCACACAGTGTGTATCGCCACTGTATGAGAAAATCCTTTCTGGTTAAAATGACTGCTTACAAAGAGCATTTTATATCTTTTCCCATCTGTGAGGAATTTGTCACATCTTGGTATAAAATTCCTTGTTGCCTTAAAGTTTTTAAGACCAAACACATTATAGTTCTAAGGGCATGTTTGTTCTTGTCCATCATCTTTTTTTTTTTTTCACTTTTAAAACCATGTTTATTTATTTTTGTATCAGAATATGCATGACTTTGTTCTGACTTCCTTTTTTCTTCTCCCAAGATAGTCTGAAGAATCAGATATTGGATCTCAAGGGGCTTCCTCAAACTATTTTAGAAATGCAAGAAGAAAATGTTTGGCTAGCCCTCATTTGTTGACTTGCCCCAGCAAGTGGGGTTGGTAATAATTGCACCTTACAATTCCAGCTAGAAGATAGGTCTTTAGGACTACAGAAACTTGTACCACCAAATACATTCTACACCAAATACAGTCTACAAATACTTTCAAGGGTCATGAATATATGTTATACACAGGAATTTTATGGTATCATGTAATTATGTTCCTTATCTTTTCCTCACTTATAAGTTCCCTCCCATTTTTATCTGCTGTGAAACTTCAAAATGTTATCGAAATCATCTTCATTAAATAATACAGTCATTCAGTATTGCAAGAGTAAAAAGTTTCATTTTTATTTCTAGAGTGTGGCTTGCTGAGAAATGCTAACCTTGGCCATTTCTTTATATTTTGTTCATGGATTTGAGTACAACAGAGAGAGAGGCAAGAGTGTTGGCAAAATCACCTATAGTTAAAATGTAGAATTCTTAAACATATGGATTTACCCATTATATCTAGTCTTTAAACTTACTATTAAAAATTGTTAAATTGAAAAAGTTCTAAGCAAATAGTTTAAAAACAGATACTCATGAATATGAGTGAATATGAATTCATGAATACTAACCGGACATGGAACAATGGACTGGTTCCAAATTGGGAAAGGAGTATGTCAAGGTTATATATTGTCACCCTGCCTATTTAACTTATATGCAGAATACATCATGTGAAATGCTGGACTGGATGAAGCACAAACTGGGATCAAGATTACAGGGAGAAATATCAGTAACATCAGATATGCAGATGATACCACCCTTATGGCAGAAAGTGAAGAGGAACTGAAAAGCCTCTTGATGAAAGTGAAAGAGGAGAGTGACAAAGCTGGCTTAAAACTCAACCTTCAAAAAACTAAGATCATGGCATCCAGTCCCACCAGTTCATGGTAAATAGATGGGGACATAACAGAAACAGTGACAGGCTTTATTTTGGGGGGCTCCAAAATCACCACAAATGGTGACTGCGGCCATGAAATTAAAAGACACTCCTCAGAAGAAAAGTTATGACCAACCTAGACAGCATATCAATAAGCAGAGACATTACTTTGCCAACAAAGGTCCATGTTGTCAAAGCTGTGGTTTTTCCAGTAGTCATGTATGGATGTGAGATTTGGACCATAAAGAAAGCTGAGCACTGAAGAATTGATGCTTTGAACTGTGGTGTTAGAGAAGACTCTTGAGAGTCCTTTGGACTGCAAGGAGATCCAACCAGTCAGTCCCAAAGGAAATCAGTCCTGAATACTCATTGGAGGGACTGATGCTGAAGCTGACGCTCCAATACTTCGGTCACCTGATGCGAAGATCTGACTCATTGGAAAAGACCCTGATACTGGGAAAGATTGAAGGCAGGAGGAGAAGGGCATGACAGAGAATGAAATGGTTGGATGGCATCACTGGCTTGATGGATGAGTTTGAGCAAGCTCCAGGAGTTGGTGTAGGACAGGGAAGCCTGGCGTGCTACTGTCCATGGGGTTGCAAAGAGTCAGACTGAGCCACTGAACTGAACTGGTTCATGAATATTTAAAATGTATTTAAAAGTCATGGAGCTGCCAAGTTGTATCTGGGGAAAGAAGCATTTAGTTCATCATCTCACACAGGACAGAAACCCCTTACAATAAAGCACAAATTAAACGTGTTTGGAAGACTTGAGGTCTGCAAAGGCAGCTCACTCCAGTTTATACAAACATTTCCACAGAAAGAATCAGAAGCTGTTTCCTTATAGTTTTACTTGGTTCTAGTGTGATCTTTTTAAACAATATGAAGCAAAGTTGTATGCCATCCTTATTATCCTTCCCACACAATGTTCAAAATAAAAACACTTAAATCCTTTATATATATATATATATAAAGATATATAAATATCTATAAGCTATATATATATATATATATATAGCTTATAGATATTTAGCCATTTTAGTTCTTAAGTCCTCTTGGGTGTGTTTGTATTCGTAAATAGATTGCTCCTACTTAAATATTTTGTGTGTGTTTGTAACAATCTGATATGTGATGTTTCCCCTTGTGAAAGCTAATTGTTTCACACACTAAGTGGTAAAAGTAATAGCATATCAAAATTCTATTGGTGTGCTCTGCTTCCTAGCTATGATGTATATTTTCTCTAAAACCACACTCTCTTCATGTTAAAAAATATACAATCTCTGTAACCAATCAATTCCACTTCTAAGAATGTAACCAAGGAAATAATTTGGAATGTAAAATTAAAACATTATGCACAAAACTAGAAGTTTAATATTAAGTGCAAAATATGTAGATATAAACTATTTAATGGTTCAATGATAGAAAATACTGAATAATTCCATTCAGCAAATGGCCATCCATTCCATGAATATTATGTGGGCCAGAAAAATGATTATGGAACATGAAAATTATAATCATGTGATAATAATAAAAGTAACACAATATGCACAATAAGTATATATGTATGGAGAGAGAGAATACATACAACTATTCATTCCAAAGGCACAGAAAATAAAACACCAAAATTATAATTACCTCTGTAGTGTATACTATATCATTTTTTTCTTTCCTGTATTTTTATACATTTTCCCAACTTTTTATAATTAGCACATATTACTTAGAGAATAAAAGTAATATTTGAAGGATCTCCAATAAATATCTCTCATCATCTCCAATAATGAAAGATCTCCAATAAAATTCTATTTTTAACTGTTGAACTCTCTTATATGGAACACAATTTTTTCAGATACTTTTATGAACAAATTGTTATTCTCCTTGTGTCATGACACTAGATTGTTCTTTATTTCATTGCTGGATCTTTGAGGTTAACATACCAATTCATACTAGTACCTGTCAAAAGCAGAATCTTGTTATTTCGACAAATGTATCTAGCTGGGCTTGCAAAGTATCTCTTAAAACTCATGTGTTCTGCCCATTTATTTTTATTTCTTTATGGAGAAAAGTGGGAGATGAGAGAATTATTGAGAGAGAGAGAAATTAGATGGGGAAAAGTATGAGGCAAAGTGTGTGGTAAAAAGGACATTGAAAGCTGGTTCCAACAGCTGCTCCGCTTATCTGAAGGTTTTAACTCGACTCTTACTCACATCCCAGGTGACTAGCTAATAAAAATAATTTAAGCTGTTACAAAACAAGAGTAATTTATAATGTGAAAACTGTAGTCTGGCACTTGTATCAGCACTAGAAAAGAATTTTCTGCAAGTTCCTTAGGGGACTGGAACTAGCAGGGACGTACAGTTTAATAACAACCTTCTTTCCAGTCGATCGCCCTGTCCCAGACCCCCACCCCCTGCTGTCAGCTTTCCCTCAACATGGAAATCTTGAATCCAAGGTATTACATTCTGTCTCACTGTTGGATTCTCCAAGTTGTTTTTAAAGAAACCTTCAAATCATATTACTTTTCTCTTTACATAAAAGTATTTGTAAAAAAAAAAAATCAGGCCTTAATATTAATTGTTTTCAATAAAATTATTGCCACTGCAAATCTAACTTTATACGAAAGACCCCGTTTGAGCAGAAATAATTCAATTGTTGAACTAGAATATTCATCCTATATGTCAAAATGATACTTTTCTTGAATCAGGGCCTTTTGAAAAAGAAATGTATCACAAAAAGGATACATTCTAATATTTTTCATCCCTATTGAATTAGAGCAGAAATTAACCTGCTAAATGGAAAGCTACCATCACATAGCATGTTGTATAAAATGAACATACACATGGAGATTAATCAAAACAAGCACAGCATCAGCATCATAGCAGTGTCATGCTTAAAATGAACTTGAATTTTTATTCTGTCTTGAGGATACACAGATTGTTTTGTTTTAATGGCTTCCAGCCATCTCTATTACATAGCCTAAAGGCTCAAAGGGAAAAGCAGATTTTAGTCCTCAGAATAACATCTATAAGGAAAGAGTTTAAAAGTGCTGATGAAGCAGATGTTGTTGGGTTAGTCTGTCTGCTTCATAGTTGGGTTTAAGTCATTGTGGGACAAATATTCAACGATTGGCATGATTGTCTGGACATTATCTAAAACCTGGATTAAAAAAAAAAAACAGTGAATCCTGAGCATCTTTGAGGATGCATTTTAAATGACAGGCATAGCTTGGAGAAGAGGGCAACAGAGGGATGAGATGGTTGGATGGCATCACCAGTTCAATGAATGTAAACTTGGACAAATTCTGGGAGATAGTGAGAGATAGGGAAGCCTGGCATGCTGCAGTCCATTGGGTCACAAAGAGTTGGACACAACTTGGCGACTGAACAACAACAAATAGCTTGTTTAAAAGAATTCCTTGGTAGATTTACTAGCAGAGAAACTAAATCTGGTATTACAAGGCAATAAGTTCAATTAATCATTAAAAACTAAGAATCAGATAAATTCTTGGAGGCATATGGACTTTCACTGGTCAGCAACTGTCTTTCTCTGCAAACTCAGCCTCTGAATTTGGAGTGAGAAACAAAGGCTCAAGCATGCTTCTGTCACATAGCTACTATGTGACCTTCATTAAATCATTTAACTTTCTGATCCTAGGTTTCCTCATTACTTAAATGGAAGTCATAATAATAATTGTTCTGTCTAATTCATGGGTCTGTTCAATATCAAATGAGGTAATGAATGTAAAAGTATTTCATAGCTGCAAACATTAGGGAAAATTTTGTTCACTATATTAAGAATGAATTCATGTACATTTTGTGCATAACTTTTTATGGACATTTGATAAGAAATAAGAAGGCTAGAATTCTGATTTGAAGTTGGAACACCTATGTTCAAATCCAAGCATTGACAAAGACTAGTTCTGTTATAAGGAGCAAGTTATTAGGTTTAAACCTCCATTTTTGTATATCTAACGACTACTACTTTCCTATTAGAGTTAATAATACCACTTGCCTATTAGATTGTCTGAGATGAAATGACACCATATAAATAAAAACATCGTCTAACATTACTGCTATTATTGTCATTATCTTTCAAAAAGTCTCTTTTGATGATCAAAGACTAAGAAAATTTCTAACCAGCATGGAACTCACTTAACTAGATCTGGTTTCACACTCTCCCTTCTTTGTTCAAATTGCTTCTCCAGTGCAAATTAATTCTTTTTGGAAACTGTAAATCTTCTACCAGGAACTTTGTGTTTTGTTTCTTTTTCTTTATATGTGGTGGCAGAATAATTTTTGGATGATTTACCAAATTTTTAAGGATAATTTAAGAAAACACAATAACTGACAAAGTTGTTATGCTAATGGACTAAAGAATCAAACAAACTGGCAGAGCAGAAGAATCTCTGGCAACAGTGTGTGTTTCTGGGATGCCATCCTCCAACAGCTTGATGTGAAGTATGCAGGGCAAGGCTAGAGAGTGAAGTCAACTGGATTCTAGCTTGGATCAGATACCAGTTCACTGGGACTTTTTTTTAATTTGCAAACAAAGCATTAGAGTGAATAGTAATAGGACCTTACTACTTTTACATTTACTTTAACCCCTGAAGTCTCAATAGTTTGTAGATACTCAGTGGCAAAGAATCCGGCTGCCAGTGCAGGACCTGCAGGAGACACAGGTTTGATCCCTGGGAGGGGAAGATACCCTGGAGGAGGAAATAGCTACTGATTCCAGTATTACTTTTTTAATTAATTAATTAATTTTAATTGGAGGCTAATTACTTTACAATATTGTAGTGGTTTTTGCCACACATTGACATGAATTAACCACAGGTATACATGTGTGCCCCTATCCCGAACCTCCCTCCCATGTCCCTTCCCATCCCATTCCTCTGAGTTGTCCCAGTGCACCAGCTTTGGGTGCCTGTTTCATGCATTGAACTTGGATTGATCATCTATTTCACATATGATAATATACATGTTTCAATGCTGTTCTCTCAAATCATCACACTCTCACCTTCTCCTACAGAGTCCAAAAATCTGTTCTTCATATCTGTGTGTCTCTTTTGCTGTCTCAAATACAGGGTCGTTGTTATCATCTTTCTAAACTCCATATATATGCGTTAATATACTATATTGGTGTTTTTCTTTCTGACTTACTTCACTTTGTATAATAGGTTCCAGTTTCATCTACCTCATTAGAACTGACTCAAATGCATTCTTTAATAGTTGAGTACTATTCAATTATGTATATGTACCACAACTTTCTTATCCATTCGTCCAGCAATGGACTTCTAGATTGGTTCCATGTCCTAGCTATTGTAAACAGTACTGTGATGAACATTGGGGTACACATGTCTCTTTAAATTCTAGATTTCTCGATGTGTATGCCCAGCAGTGGGGTTGCTGGGTCATACGGGAGTTCTATTTCCAGTTTTTTAAGAAACCTCCACAGTGTTATCCATAGTGGCTGTACTAGATTGCATTCCCACCAACACCATAAAAGAGTTCCCTTTTCTCCACACCCTTTCCAGCATCTATAGACTTTTTGATAGCAGCCATTCTGAGCAGCTTAAGATGGTACCTCATTGTGGTTTTGATTTTCATTTTTCTGATAATGAATGATGCTGAGCATCTTTTTATGTGTTTGTTAGCCATCTGTATGTCTCTGGAGAAATGTCTGCTTAATTCTTTGGTCCATTATTGGTTGGGTCATTTATTTTTCTGGTATTGAGCTGCATGAGCTGCTTGTATATTTTTCAGATTAATTCTTTGTTAGTTGCTTCGTTTGCTATTATTTTTTCCCATTCTGAAGGCTGTCTTTTCGCGTATAGTTTCCTTCATTGTTCAAAATCTTTTAAGTTTAATTAGGTCCCATTTGTTTATTTTTGCTTTTATTTCCATTGCTCCAGGAGGTGGGTCATAGAGGATCTTGCTGTAATTTGTTTCAGAGAGTGTTCTATGTTTTCCTCTAGGAGTCTTATAGTTTCTGGTCTTACATTTAAATATTTATTCCATTTTGAGTTTATTTTTGTGTACAGTGTTAGAAAGTGTTCTAGTTTCATTCTTTTACAGGTGGTTAACCAGTTTTCTCAGCACCACTTGTTAAAGAGATTGTCTTTTCTCCATTATGTGTTTTTGCCTTCTTTGTCAAAGATAAGGTGTCCATAGGTGTGTGGATTCATCTCTGGGCTTTCTATTTTGTTCCATTGATTTATATTCCTGTCTCTGTGCCAGTACCATACTGTCTTGATGACTGTTGCTTTGTAATATAGTCTGAAGTCTGGTAGGTTGACTATTTGAGGTTTTTTGTATTTCCATACAAATTGTGAAATTATTTGTTCTAGTTCTGTGAAAAATACCATTGGTAGCTTGATAGGGATTGCACTGAGTCTATAGATTGCTTTGGGTATTATACTCATCTTCACTATATTGATTCTTCCAATCCATGAACATGGTATATTTCTCCATCTATTTGTGTCATCTTTGATTTTGTTCATCAGTGTTTTATAGTTTTATTTATATAGGTTCTTTGTTTCTTTGAGTAAATTTATTACTAAGTATTTTATTCTTTTCATTGCAATGGTGAATGGGATTTTCCCCTTAATTTCTCTTTCTGTTTTCTCATTGTTAGTGTAGAGGGATGCAAGGGATTTCTCTGTATTAATTTTATATCCTGACACTTTACTATATTCATTGATTAACTCTAGTAATTTTCTGGTGGAGTATTTAGGGTTTTTTATGTAGAGGATCATGTCATCTGTGAACGGTGAGTTTTACTTCTTCTTTTCCAGTTTGGATTACTTTTCTTTTTCTTCTCTGATTGCTGTGGCTAAAACTTCCAAAACTATGTTGGACAGTAGTGATGAGAGTGGGCACCTTTATCTTGTTCCTGACTTTAGGGGAAATGCTTTCAATTTTTCACCATTGAGAATAATGTTTGCTGTGGGTGTATCATATATGGCTTTTATTATGTTGAGGTATGTTCCTTCTATGCCTGTTTTATGGAGAGGTTTTTTTTTTTATCATAAGCGGATGTTGAATTTTGTCAAAGGCCTTCTCTGCATCTATTAAGATAATCATATGGTTTTTATATTTCAATTTGTTAATGTGGTATATCACATTGATTGATTTGTGAATACTGAAGAATCCTTGCATCCCTGGGATAAAACCCACTTGGTCATGATGCATGATTTTTTTAATATGCTGCTGGATTCTGTTTGTTAGAATTTTGTTGAGGATTTTTCATCTATATTTATCAGTGATATTCACCTGTAATTTTCTTTTTTTGTGGCATCTTTGTCTGGTTTTAGTATTAGCATGATGGTGGCCTCATAGAATTACTTTTGCAGTTTACCTTCCTCTGTAATTTTCTGGAAGAGTTTGAGTAGGATGGGTGTTAGCTCTTCTCTAAATTTCTGGTAGAATTCAGCTGTGAAGCCTTATGGTCCTGGGCTTTTGTTTGTTGGAAGATTTTTTATTACAGTTTTGATTTCCACGCTTGTGATGGATCTGTTAAGATTTTCTATTTCCTCCTGGTTCAATTTTGGAAGATTATAGTTTTCTAAGAATTTATCCATTTCTTCCAAGTTGTCCGTTTTATTGGCATATAGTTGCTGATAGTAGTCTCTTATGATACTTTGTATTTCTGTGTTGTCTGTTGTGATTTCTCCATTTTCATTTCTAATTTTGTTGATTTGATTCTTCTCCCTTTTTTCCTTGATGAGTCTGGCTAATGGTTTGTCTATTTTATTTATCTTCTCAAAGAACCAGCTTGTAGTTTTGTTGATTTTTGCTACAGTCTCCTTTGTTTCTTTTTCATTTATTTCTACTCTGATTTTTATGATTTCTTTTCTTCTACTAACTTTGGGGTTCTTCATTTCTTTTTTTTTCTAGTTTCTTTAGGTGTAAAGTTAGGTTGTTTGTTTGATTTCTCTCTTGTTTCTTGAGGTAAGCTTGTATTGCTATGAACCTTCCTCTTAGCACTGCTTTTACTGAATCCCATAGGTTTTGGGTTGTCGGTTTTTCATTTTCTAGTTTTTTTTCTTTTTTTTTTTTTTTCGCTTTCTCTTTCTCTCTCTCTCTCTTTTTTTTTTTGCCAAGCCAATGCCACCCCACCTTTATTTACTGGTCCTCAGGTTCCAGTCAGACACTTGAATCTGGAGGGCACAGGAAGAAAAAAAATGGCCCTGAAGACCCTCCCAACTCACCACACAGAGCAGGACCCACTGGGTAGCCTCGTCAGCTCAGGCCAGCCCCACGCCCCTTCCTAAGGGCGAGCCAGACCTGGCTGCCTAGAACCCTTGGAGGGGGCACCCAGCAGTGTGCCAGGCCCGGAGAGCTGGTGTCATCCTAAAGCTGACAAGGAAAGAAAGGGCCAGGCTGGACAGTGGGGTGGGGGGTCAGATGGTCCCCGTGCCCCGGGCACAGATGCAGCAGGGTTCGGTGAGGGACCCATGCTGGGTGTGGCTGGGACCACCCTGTCCTGGCTCCTGGCCACTTCAGGACAAAACCAGCCCAGTCTCACAGCACAGGAGGTAACAAAGGCCCCTCATCTCCCTCCTGATCCTGGAAGTGCCCAGGGGTTGGGGGTGGGGGCAGGAGAAGGCGACAAGAATCAGGGTCGAGGCCCTGGGGGCAGGCAGGACCAGCAGCTCCAAAGGTCCAGCCAGGCCTGGGGTGGGCACGGGCTGGCAGGGCCGAGGCCCTCCTAGGGACGGGGGTAACCTGAGATCCCCCGAGAGGAAAGGAGAGGCTCAGGGAGGAGGGGCAGGCCTTGGCCATCAATCATGCCTGTCCTGGTCCCGGGATTTTTGGCCCACTGGGCGCAAGGCCCCCTCCCCCTCCCAGGAGCTGAGCCCACAGGAGAGGAGGCGGCCAGCGGCAGGCTGGACCCAGATCTCCTGGAGTCCAGGAGGGGCACTGGCGCGCCTTAGGACTTCTTGGCGTCCTGCGTGTTCTGGCGCTTCAGGTCGCTCAGGTCGATGGGCTTGAAGGTCTTCAGGCTGGGGTTAGGGACCTTCTCCACGTACTCCTCCACCAGGTCCTGCTCGCTGCCCGACATCTGGCTCCGCAGGTCCCGCTCCACACCCTGCCAGGCTTCATAAATGAAGCGCACATTCTCCTCCTGGGCCGGGGTGAAGATCTCGCTGCTGTTGGGGGGAGAGCGGGGGCCACTGTTCCTCTTGCCGTTGTAGATGACTCTGAAGACGGGGGAACTGGTCATCGCTGGGGCGTCTGGTCCTCACACTCCACTGCTGGATCCCCTCGGCCTCTTGCCCTCTCGGCCGCTGCCGCCGCTGCCAGGGGCCCAGCCGGAAGTCCGGTTTTTCATTTTCATTTGTTTCTATGCATACTTTGATTTCCTTTTTGATTTCTTTCACGATCTGTTTCTTTTTCAGAAGTGTGTTTTTCAGCTTCTATATTTTTGTATTTAATAGCTTTTTTTCCCCCCTGTAGTTGACATCTAATCTTACCACATTGTGATCAGAAAAGATTCTTGAAAGGATTTTAATTTCTTTGAATTTACCAAGGCTAGATTTATGGCCCAGGATGTGATCTATCCTGGAGAATGTTCTGTGTGCACTTGAGAAAAAGGTGAAATTCATTGTTTTGGGGTGAATGTCCTATAGAGATCAAATAGGTCTAACAGGTCCATTGTATCATTTAAAGCTTGTCCTTCCTTGCTGCTTGTCTGTTTTGTTGATCTATCCAAAGGTGTAAGTGAGGTATTAAAGTCTCCCACTGTTATTGTGTTACTGTTAATTTCCCCTTTCATACTTGTTAGCATTTGCCTTATATACTGAGGTGCTCCTATGTTGGGCACATATATATTTATAATTGTCATATTTTCTTCTTGGATTGATCCTTTGATCATTATGTAGTGTCCTTCATTGTTTCTTTTCAGTCTTTGTTTGAAAGTCTGTTTTATCTGATATGAGTATTGCTACTCCTGCTTTTTTTTTTTTTTTTTTTTGGTCTCCATTTGCATGAAATATCCTTTTCTAGCCCTTCACTTTCAGTCTACATGTGTTCCTTGGTTTGAGACTGCTCTCTTGTAGACAGCATATATAGGGGTCTTGTTTTGGTATCCATTCAGCCAATCTTTGTCTTTTGGTTGGGGCATTCAACGCATTTACATTTAATATAATCATTGATAAGTATGGTCCCATTGCCATTTACTTTGTTGTTTTTGGTTCAATTTTATAAGCCTTTTTTGTGTTTCCTGTCTAGAGAAGATCCTTTAGCATTTGTTGAAGAGCTAGTTTGGTGGTGCTGAATTCTCTCAGCTTTTGCTTGTCTGTAAAGCTTTTGATTTCTCCTTCATATTTGAATGAGATCCTTGCTGGGTATAGTAATTGGGTTGTAGGTTTTTCTCTTCCATCACTCTAAGTATGTCCTGCCATTCCCTTCTGGCCTGAAGAGTTTCTAATGAGAGATCAGCTGTTATCATTATAGGGATCCCCTTGTATGTTATTTGTTGCTTTTCCCTTGCTGCTTTTAATATTTGCTTTTTGTGTTTGATCTTTGTTAGTTTGATTAATATGTGTCTTGGGGTGTTTTGCTTTGGGTTTATCCTGTTTGAGACTCTCTGGGTTTATTGGACTTGGGTGGCTGTTTCCTTCCCCATTTTAGGGAAGTTTTCAACTATTATCTCCTCAAGTATTTTCTCATGCCCTTTCTTTTTGTCTTATTCTTCTGGGACACTGAAGATTCGAATGTTTGGGTGTTTAACATTGTCCCAGAGGTCTCTGAGATTGCCCTCATTTCTTTTCATTCTTTTTTCTTCTCTGTTTCATTTATTTTCACCATTCTATCTTCCACCTCACTTATCCTCTCTTCTACCTCAGTTATTCTACTGTTGATTCCTTCCAGAGTGCTTTTGATCTCAGTTATTGCATTACTCATTATTGATTGACTCTTCTTTATTTCTTCCAGGTCCTTGTTAAACATTTCTTGCATCTTCTCAATCCTAGAGGCTTGTCAAGGTTTCCTGGTTGGGGGAGTTTGCCGTCTGTGTTCTGATTGGTGGAGCTGGATCTCTTCTCTCTGGAGTGCAATGAAGTGTCCAATAGTGAGTTTTGAGGTGTCTATGGGTTTGGCATGGCTTTGGGCAGCCTGTCTTTTAATGCTCAGGGGTGTGTTCCTGCTTTGCTGGAGAATTAGTGTGGTATGTCTTGCACTGGAAATTGTTGCCTCCTGGATAGAGCTTGGTTTTAGTGTGGGTATGGAGTCTTTTGGGTGAGCTCTTTTCTATTAATGTTCCCTGGAATCAGGAGTTTTCTGATGTTCTCAAGTTCTGTAGTTAAGCCTCATGCTTCTGGCTTTCAGTCCTTCTCTTATAGTAGACTCAAGACTTCTCTATCCATACAGCACAGATGATAAAACATCTAGGTTAATGGTGAAACAATTCTCCACAATGAGGGACACCCAGAGAGATTCATAGAATTACACAGAGTAGAGAAGAGGGAGGAGGGAGATAGAGGTGGCCAGGAGAAGAGGGGGAGTCAAAAGGGGAAAGAGCAATCTAGCCAGTAATCAGTTCCCTAAGTGTTCTCCACAGCCCAGAACACCCAGACAGATTCACAGAGTTAAGTAGAGAAGAGAAGGTGAGGAATGAGATAGAGGTGACCTGGGGGAGAAAAGGGAGAGTCAAAAGGGAAGACAGCAATCAAGACAGTAATCACATCCCTAAGTGAAAATGGATACTGAAGATTAGAGTCTTAAAGGTATAAAATTGATAACAAGTACCAAAAAGAAAAGATTAAAAATCTAGACTAAAGGTTAGACTCTCAAAAATACAATATAAAAAAATACAAAACAAAATCAATAACAAAAATTTTTAAATATATATATATATGAAATTTGCTTTAAAAATAGGGTCTTTTTTTGCAAGGTAATAGTTGTTTATAAAAATGAAAATTAAAAGAGTAATGAAGAACTTAAATTTTTAAAAAGTTAAAAGTGATAATAGTAAAAATATATCTAGGAATTTCTCTGGAGCTGTTGTGAGTAGTGTGGGATCAGTTCAGTTTCAGATAGTTTCCTGTTCCAGCTTGTATTTATTCTCAAAATCTATAGGCCCCCTCCAATGTACAGTCAATGTTAAGTTAACCACAGGGTTTTAATCTGTTGCACCTGTCACTTCCAGAGCGGTTCCCTCTTCTATGTTTATTTTGGCTTCCTCTGTTTTCAAGCCTTTTCAGTGTCTAAATTCCACCCTGACACAAGGAGGCAAAGGTGGTCACTTATTTAGGCCCACTAGTTCAGTTGTGTGATGGGGAGGGAGGGACACTGCAAACATCATAGGTGTGTGTGGGGAGTGTTTGCATTGTATGGACTACATTGGGTTTGTCACAGCTCAAGGCGGCATGTGCTTCCCGGGTCTACATTGCTCAGGCTCCAGGGTGCTCTGCAAGGGCATTATCCCAAGTGGACTCTGTGTTTCATGCACTTCCCAGGTCTAAGCCGCTCAGGTTCTCGGGTACTCCGCGAGGGCACAGACCGGGTTCAGCTTGCATTTTGTGTTCTTCCCAGGTCCGAGTAGCTCAGGCAACCAGGTGCTTGGTGAGTTCACCCTCCCGTGTGAGCCATGCATCTTAATCACCTCCCCAGTCCTGGCTGCTCGGTTTCCTGGGTGCACCATGAGATCACTGTCTCAGGTGTGCCGTGTGTCTCCTCTGAGGAGCTGATCTCAGGCTGCAACCCTCCTGGCAGATGTCAACCATCCAGGATCCCAGGTGGTTAGCAACTGGAACTTGCTCACAGTTTGGTGGAAGATGCCGTCTCTGGGGCCGAGATTGCGGCAGCCCCTTGCCTTCTGGCTCTGGGTGACCCCACTTGCCTCTCTGCCTCTGGCAGAGGAGGGGCCTTTATGCAGCTGGCCAGCTCTCCATTGGTGTTCGCTCAATCCTTTGTTCTGTGAGTGTGCCAGGCTGCGTGTTAGAGCCTTTTGCAGAAAAGTTCTCTCTCTCTCTCTCTTTTTTTTTTTTTGTCTCTCTGGTGATCCCTCAGTTTGGGCTGCTATCTCAATTTAGCTCCCACAGATTGTCTTCAGGGCATTCAGGCCAGGTCCTTACCCTAAGGACCGATGATGCAGCCTGTGCCTCCCTGCCCAGCCCCGCTCCCTGGTGCTGGACTCGAGCGTCCGGGCTACTTCTCTGCTGGCAGTTGTGGCTAGGTGTGTATTCTGTGGGGTTTTTTTTGTTTGTTTGTTTTTTTCTCTCCTGGTTATGTTGCCCTCTGAGATTCCAAAACTCCCCACAGACCTGCCTGTGAGAGGGTTTCCTACTGTGTGGAAACTTCTCCTTCATGACTCCCTCCCCAGGATGGGTCTCCGTTCCTAACTCTTTTGTCTCTTTTTTGTCTTTCATATTTTGTCCTACCTCCTTTTGAAGATAACGGCTGCCTTTCTGGGTGCCTGGTGTCTTGGCAGCATCAGAAGTTGTTTTGTGGAAGTCGCTCAACATTCAAATAATCTTTTGATGAATTTGTGGGGGAGAAAGTGGTCTCCCCATCCTATTCCTCTGTCATCTTGGGACCATCCCCTCCAATTCCAGTATTATTGCCTGGAAAATCTCAAGGACAGAGGAGGCTGGTGAACTACAGTCCATAGGGTCTCAAAGAATCAGACATGACTTAGTGACTGAGTATACTTACACACACACACACACACACACACACACACACACACAGGGATAAAAGGGCTCTGACTGTTCTTGTTGATCAATGTAGTTCAGCTAAAGGCAGAGCTATTTGATTAGGAGTTAAAACTTTTGCAGTTGTTTTTTGACAGGGCTTTACTTTTGACTCTGAGAATTTACTTTTCAAAACTGCTTGAAAAGTCATAGTGCTCTACTTAATAATATCCTCATGGTAAGAAAAAACTGATGTGGATTCCAAGGAAGTCCTGTGTAGTTCTAGAAAGAAACTTTAAGTTCTGGCAGAATCTGGTTCAATAAGTATGAATTCAGTCAGTTCAGTTGCTCAGTCATGTCCAACTCTTTGTGGTCCAATGGACCATAGCATGCCAGGCTTCCCTGTCCATCACCAACTCCCAGAACTTGCTCAAACTCATGTACATCGAGTCAGTGATGCCATCCAACCATCTCATCCTCTGTCATCTCCTTCTCCCCTCAATCTTTCCCAGCATCATCAGGGTGTTTTCTAATCTGTCAGCTCTTTGCTTCAGGTGGCCAAAGTGTTGGAGTTTCAGCTTCAACATCAGTCCTTCCAGTGAAGACCCAGGACTGATTTCCTTTAGGATTGACTGGTTTGATCTCCTTGCAATCCAAGGGACTCTCAAGAGTCTTCTCCAACACCACAGTTCAAAAGCATCAATTCTTTAGCTCAGCCTTCTTTATGGTCCAACTCTCACATCCATACATGACCACTGGAAAAACCATGGCTTTGACTAGATGGACCTTTGTTGGCAAAGTAATGTCTCTGCTTTTAATATGCTGTCTAGGTTTGTCATAGCTTTTCTTCCAAGGAGCAAACATCTTTTAATTTCATGGCTGCAGTCACCATCTACAGTGATTTTGGATGAATTAGTGAAAATAAAATAGGTATTTTCAGCTTTACATCTCTTGAAATGGGAAAACTTTATTAATGGTGTTTGTCTACCATAAATTATTTCAAATCTTTGAGAGCAAAATTCATCTATGCAAATATATCTAAAATTAGTGATTACTTAAAAATGCAATTGCAGATATGCAAGAGTTAAATTCAGCAAAAGAACTTCTATTTCTTTTTGATATTATACAAGGGACATTGGTGGATATTCGTCATCTTAATACCCCAAATCTTAAGTTACACAAATACATTAGAAACATTTAAAAATAAAATCTAAAAGAAATTTCTGTGAAATGAACATTTCTGTATTTTACAGTTTTAAATCCCTTCACAGTTTATATTTAAACTTTAATTTGATATCTTTTATCTTATTTGATTCGACCCCCCCAAAACTAAAACTTGGTTAGTTAATGATACTATTTTTGGGGGGATAAAATTATGAGCTGAACTGTAGTTTTCCAAAATTTTTTAAAATAAACTACATCAGTGTTTTAATCCATGATATTGAATAGGTGATGATTATGTGTAATGTAGCATCTTGGTCATTCAATGGGGCTCCCCAGTGGTGCTAGTGGTAAAGAACCTGCCTGTAATTGCCAGAGATTTAAGAGTCACAGGTTTGATCCCTGGGTTAGGAAGATCCCCTGCAGGAGGGCACGGCAACCTACTCCAATATTCTTGCCTGGAGAATCCTATGGACAGAGGAGCCTGGAGGCTACAGTCCATGGGGTCGCAAAGAGTCGAATATGACTGAAGCAACCTTGCATGCTTGGTCATTTAATATGCAACATTAAATTTCCAGGGCTTTTCTGGTGGCTCAAATGGAAAAGAATCTGTGCAATGTGGGAGACTCTGATTCTATCCCTGGGTTGGGAAGAGTCCCTGGAGGAGGGCATGGCAACCCACTCCAGTTTTCTTGCCTGGAGAATCCCCATGGACAGAGGAACCTGGTGGGCTACAGTCCATGGGGTTGCAAAAAGTCGGACACGACTGAGCAATTAAGCACAGCACAGCAAATTCCCAGAACCTTTACTTAAAGTTAGATCATCTAATATACTATTATTTCACTTTTTGCATAGCTTACAAGAAAAGACAATGACATCCTTAGTTGCCTAATTTAGATAAACATTTCAAATTTCAGAGGTACATATTGACTACAAAAATATATGAGAACAAAAATATGAAATAAAGATAGATCTTCTGAGTTACGCTTATGTATTCAATTTCAAATCCTTGCTTTTTGGGAAAATGTGTGCCCTGTTATAAACAAGAATTAATTGGATATTATGGTGAATAATTAAAGAGTACAATAAATTATACTCTTCCAAACCTTTCATCCGCTTACTAGTTACAATATCTAGGAAACTATGCTTGAAGTGTGGCTTAGAATATAGGAATAAATCACCATGTAAATGTACCCTGCCTGTAAGTAATATTTGTTAGTGTCTAAACATATTCTACATGTAAAAAAATCTGATGCTCTTAAATTCTAAAAAGGATATCTGGAAAAAGATAACTTTCAGTGCTTAAAATTATTTTATTCTCTCCAAGATATTTCTAAAATTTTTCTCAGTTACCATATAAAAAGAAAAGTAAATCTAGTGATTTAGTTTATTAGTATTGTTCTTTCTGTTCTACTGATTTCTAATTTCCTTCAGCCTTATTGTTCAGGAAAAAAGTAAGGCATGGAGTAAGGAAAGGCTCCCAAAGAAGCTTAGATAGTGAGTTTCCCCACCAAATAGCAAACCTTCAAACGTTAAAATAATCATATTTGTGTCAAGTCGCTTCAGTCGTGTCTGACTGTGACCCTAGGAACTATAGCCCACCAGGTTCCTCTGTCCTTCAGATTCTCCAGGCAAGAATATTGGAGTGGGTTCCCATGCCCTCCTCCAGGGGATCTTCCCAACCCAGGGATCGAACCCGAATCTCTTAAGTCTCCTGCATTGGCAGGCAGATTCTTTACCACTAGTGCCACTTGGGAAGCTCGCAATAATGATAACAATAGCAATAACCCATTAAACATCATTCAGTGAAGTTTGTGGAAAATAACAAACTGGAAAAGTTGCCTTAGGTTGGCTTCCTCACTAATACTAAAAAACGTAGTAAAACTTCATGAATATAAGCAGTTATTTTTTGCTCAGTATCTCCCTGAAATGAATTACATATACCTACATACCTACATACATATATGTTTACAAGCAAATACTTCAAAAACTGAGACATAGAAAATTAAAGGATAAAACTTTTAACGCAAAATGTGTGGCCATTGGCCATAATATCAAAATATAATACTGGTATTGCTGTCTGATATTTAAAATATTTCATTCTATTGCATTTCACAATAAGAAAAATTCTTGGCTCTGTGTGTGTGCGCGCGAGTGTGTGTGTGTGGGTGCGGGCACTCACACACTCAGTTGTGTCCAACTCTGTGACTCTATGGACTGTAGCCCTCCGGGCTTCTCTGTCCATGGATTTTTTCCAGGCAAGAATGCTGGAGAGGGTTGCCATTGCCTTCTCCAGGTAATCTTCCCTACCCAGGCATTGAACCTGTCTGTCATGTCTCCTGCATTGGCAGGTGAGTTCTTTACCACCTGGTGAGTTGAGCCAGCAGGGAAAAGGAAAATCAAATGCAAGCACCCATCTCCTTCCAAGAGGTTTTTTGACAAAAGGAAAGAGAAGTGTTTCTGATAAATGACCCTCATGCTCTACAAGCTTTAAATGGAGAAGAGCAAATAGAAACAGAGTTTTACCTCAATGCTATACATAATCCCCCTAAGTCAAGACCTACAGTTTAATTTCAAATCTTTGCCTTTTTAGAATTCTTAAGCTATAACATGGTAACATGGTAATATGGTACAGTAAATTGTTGTTTAGGTATTATGGGGAATGAACATGCAATAAATTATATACTGTTCCTTTTGGCGTTCCCAACCTCTAGGTAATTAAGACATAAAGAACTACATGTCTTGGGCATGATCATTGGAAATCAAGCTCTTAGTTCTTTTTTAAAAACTGGTAGTTAATTATGTCTAATTGCCTCAGTGGGGTAAGGGCCTATTTACCATGATCTTTTTAATGATATCATCTCTTAAAAATATAACACTGCTTGTTTTGGGAATTTGTACCAGGCTTAATAATACAATACAAGGATTAATCAGATAAACTCTTTAAGATATTCAAAATCATTATGAATAAGATAAAATTCATTTGAATTGCAAAATGTTCTCTTTTAATTCTGATTGAACAAGGGTCATATATTAATTATTGCTCACTTAATTTCATTTAGCTAGCTTATTTCATGCTTTAGTTACATTATAGCCCATTCTACTTGTATTTATATATGACCCCTTTGTGTATATTTAGTGCAGGAATAGGATAGTGGCTCTGCTTTTAAATTTATTTTACCTTGGTGACTGGTCTAGCAACTGATGGTTAGCAAATAACTCTTCTTCTCTGGCCGTAGATTGGATGTTGAATAGACAAACCTGACTTTGGGCTAATGTTACTGGGAGATTTGAATGTAGATTTCCAAAGAATAGCAAGGAGAGACAAGAAAGCCTTCCTCAGTGATCAGTGCAAAGAAATAGAGGAAAACAATAGAATGGGAAAGACTAGAGATCTCTTCAAGAAAATTAGAGATACCAAGGGAACACTTCATGCAAAGATGGGCTGAATAAATGACAGAAATGGAAGGGACCTAACAGAAGCAGAAGACATTAAGAAGAGGTGTCAAAAATACACAGAAGAACTATACAGAAAAGATCTTCATGACCCAGATAATCACGATGGTATGATCACTCACCTAAAACCAGACGTCCTGGAATGTGAAGTCAAGTGGGTCTTAGGAAGCATCACTACGAACAAAGCTAGTGGAGGTGATGGAATTCCAGTTGAGCGATTTCAAATCCTAAAAGATGATGCTATGAAAGCGCTGCATTCAACATGCCAGCAAATTTGAAAAACTCAGCAGTGGCCACAGGACTGGAAAAGGTCAGTTTTCACTCCAATCCCAAAGAAAAGCAATGCCAAAGAATGCTCAAACTACCGCACAATTGCACTCATCTCACACGCTAGTAAAGTAATGCTCAAAATTCTCCAAGCTAGGCTTCAACAGTATGTGAACTGTGAACTTCCAGATGTTCAAGCTGGATTTAGAAAAGGCAAAGGAACCAGAAATCAAATTGCCAGCATCCACTGGATCATCAAGAAAGCAAGAGAGTTCCAGAAAAACATCTATTTCTGCTTTATTGACTATGCCAAACCCTTGACTGTGTGGATCACCACAAACTATGGAAAATTCTTAAAGTGATGGGAATACCAGATCACCTGCCCTGCCTCTTGAGAAATCTGTATGCAGGTCAGGAAGCAACAGTTAGAACTGGACATGGAACAACAGACTGGTTCCAAATAGGAGAAGAAGTACGTCAAGGCTGTATATTGTACCCTGCTTATTTAACTTATATGCAGAGTACATCATGAGAAAACTGGGCTGGATGAAGCACAAACTGGAATCAAGATTGCTGGGAGATATCTCAATAACCTCATATATGCAGATGACATCACCCTTATGGCAGAAAGTGAAGAACTAGAGAGCCTCTTGATGATAGTGAAAGAGAAGAGTGAAAAAGTTGGCTTAAAGCTCAACATTCAGAAAACTAAGATCATGGCATCTGGTCCCATCAATTCATGGCAAATAGATGTGGACACAATGAAAACAGTGGCAGACTTTATTTTCTTGGGCTCCAAAATCACTGAAGATGGTGACGCAGCCATGAAATTAAAAGACACTTACTCCTTGGAAGAAAAGTTATGACCAAGCTAGACAGCATATTAAAAAGCAGAGACATTATTTTGCCAACAAAGGTCCGTCTAGTCAAAGCTATGGTTTTTCCAGTGGTCATGTATGGATGTGACAGTTGGACCATAAATAAAGCTGAATGCCGAAGAGTTGATGGTTTTGAACTGTGGTGCTGGAGAAGACTCTTAAGAGCCCCTTGGACTGCAAGGAGATCCAACCACTCAATCCTAAAGGAAATCAGTCCTGAATATTCATTGAAGGACTTACGCTGAAGATGAAACTCCAATACTTTGGCTACCTGACGTGAATAACTGATTCATTTGAAAAGACCCTAATGCTGGGAAAGATTGAAGGTGGGAGGAGAAGGGGACGACAGAGGATGAGATGGTTGGATGGCATCACTGACTCAATGGACATGAGTTTGAGTAAACCCCGGGAGTTGGTGATGGATAGGGAGGCCTGGCAGTGCTTCAGTCCATGGGGTCACAAAGACACAACTGAGTGACTGAACTGAACTGAACTACTGGGAGATGGCACTTGCTCAGATCTTTGAAACAAAACCAGCATCTCTCCTGTTTTTTTGTCTCTTCTCTTTCCTCTTTTCCCCTCCCCCTTACTGAAGGTGATACAGGTCAAAACACACGTTCCTGGGCTTGCCTGGGGGCTCAGTGGTAAAGAATCTGCATGCCAGTTCAGGAGACTCAGGCTTGATCCCTGATTCAGGAAGATCTCATATGCCATGGAGCAACTACACCCATTCACCATAACCTGCTCTAGAGCCCAGGAGCCACAACTACTAAAGCCCACATGCCCTAGAGCCTGTGCTCCATAACGAGAGGGACATCATTGTGCACTACAACTGGAGAAGAGTCCCCGCTCTCTGCAACTGGAGAAAAGCCTGCACAGCAACTAAGACCCAACACAAGCAAAAGTGAATAAATAAATAATTTTTTTAAAGACACATTTCCCAGTGCCTGGGAGTCACCATATTATTATATGAAGGGAAGTAACATTTATACTTAGGAAGAAAGTTATGATATTGTTAAGAACAAAAGACATATAAAACAAATGATTAATACCATGCTATGAAGAAATAAAAGAAGAAAAATATAAGCGTGGCTGTTATTATTTATGTAAAGATTTACTTAGATGAGGGCTTCCCTGGTGGCTCAGACAGTAAAGAATGTGCCTGCAGTGCATGAGACCTCCATTTGATACCTAGGTTGGGAAGATCCTCTGGAGAAGGAAATGGCAACCCACTCCAGGATTCTTGCCTGGAGAATTTCCTGGTCAGAGGAGGCTGTGGGGCTACAGTCCATAGAGTCGCAAAGAGTTTGACATGACTGAGTGACCAACAGTTTCACTTTCTTTACTTAGATGAAGACTTGAATTGTTTCCTTAAAAATACATTTAATTTGAATAATGGATAAAAAGGAAGCTAAAGCAATTGTAGGAAAGTGAAAGATGAAAATGGGATGCAGACTACAGGACTGAAAGGGGATGGTGAGGAAACTAGCTTGATTCAAGCTACAGCTTTTTGTTGCAAAGTTTAGATTGCCAGGAAAAGAGTGCTTTCTGAATTCCTAACTTTATACTTGGTGAACATTAACTCAACCGCTAGTGCCGCTGTTGTTGGCAATTTGTGCTGAGGAAGTGGAGAATACATCAGTGATGCTTCTGTTTCACTTCATTGGAGAAACTGTCCCTCTTTCAATAGAATCTTGGTAGGACTGTAATCATTAAAACTTGCCCACAGCCGTAGCAATGAGCTTATCACTGAGGTTGAACCATTTATTGCTCTGAATTATTTTGGACACAATTATAGTTCCAGTGATGGCATATATCTCAGAGAAATGTCAAGTACTTTTCAGGGACTAATACATAGACGCTGGAAGAAAGAGTCACTATTCCCAGAAAGATAAAGTTCTGGTTCTGCCAGAGTCCATGTTGCTTATCATGTAGAGAAAGTTAGCCCACAGAGTGAAGTCAGACAAAGCAGGAAAGCAGGGAGGTGGAGAAATTAAGATAACCTCAGTGCCTACATTTGAGCTTCCAGTTCCAATTGTGCCAGCAGGCAATAAGTTCTATTGTGATTTCCTAGTTACATGAAGCAATATATCCCCTTCAACTTGGCTTCAGAGTCTGTCACTTAACCAGCAGAATCTTAATTAGTACTCTGACCAGTGGGGAAAGGATTGAAATATTAACAGGATCATGAACACAGATCACAGACAGTAGTTTTATTTTTATTTATGTATTATTAATGTTCCATAAGTAAGAATATGAGGTCAAGGGAGCTTGGCCAAGAACTGGCTTAAGGTAATCAGTTGCTCAGCACTTGGAATGGCTTTGATATAATTGAGTAAAAATTAAGGAATCAAACAACAGTATAGCAGGATCTCTGCATTTTGTTAATCTAATAAATGAATCCAAGACAAAGTGGCCTTTTTCCGTAATTGTCTTTAGTCTACATTGTCACTTAAGAGGTTATTTTTTATAATTTTATTTATTTATTCATCTACTTATTTATTTATTTATTTTTGGCTGTGCTGAGCCTTCGTTGCTGCTTGGTCTTTCCTCTAGCTGCGGTGAGCAATTAGAGGCAATGTGTGAGCCTCCGATTGTGGTGTCTTCTCTCTTGTTGCGAAGCACAGGCTCTAGGGCACAAGGGCTTCAATATTGGCGGCTCCTAAGCTCTAGAGCATAGGCTCAATAGTTGGGGCATGTTTGCTCCAAGGCATGTTGGAAGCTTCCCGGATCAGTATTTACTCTAATATTTGCTCCAAGGCATGTTGGAAGCTTCCTGGATCAGGGAATCAAACCTGTTTCTCCCAGACTGACAGGAGGATTCTTTAGCAGGGAATTTCAAAAGATCATTTTTAAATAAAGTTTTAGGTTTTAGGAAATAAAAATATGACTTTTTTAAAAGTAAAGATATTCCAGAAACAAAGACATTAGCATGCAGGTTGTAATATAAATACAATTCTACCTTCTCACCTCTTGGCTCTGTGTATATACTATCAACACAGCAGATAATTTCAGTAAGTCCACTGGGTGGGTTAAAAACATCAGCCAAATAGTCTGGCTATATGGCGCCAAGAAAACAAAATGACTGTTGACGGGACAAAGTTTTCCCGTTTGAATAAGTAGTTGTGTCATTAGGCTAACAGCTAAATAAAAGATGGGGCAATTTCCAATGACAGGAACATATAAAACCTCACACTGAAAGGTTAGATTGCTTAGCAAGGAAGTTTTGACGCCACGACAACTTGACTTCAGGTGTGTTCTATATGATGTATATTGTTTGTGAGAACAAATTTTAAACTCTATACTTTTTACTGGTGTGCAAACCTGTACTAAATAGCTTAAGAAACATTTAAATCCAAGCTGGGAAAAAAAAAAAAAAAAAACAACCCCTCCCCATTGCTAGTGTACAATTAAAATACCGAATCCCAGCAGTTGTTGTAATCACAATGCAATTTGATACCAAGTGTGGAAAGATCTACTTTGGGGGATGGGGGTTTGAGAGCTGTCAGGAGACTTGCTCCTTTGGCAGTGATTAACAGTTTGGTAACGAGGGTCTGTTGTGTAGGGGTGGGAATCCAAACACTGTGTCAAATGGTTAGCTGCTCTTTTTGTGACCCCAAAGTCCACAGCAGCCCTGGAGCTAAGAGAGAGAGAGGGAAAGAGCAAGAGAGTGAGAGAAGCTGAAAGAGACTGACAAAGGATTCCAAGATTCTTACCTTTATACAAAGATATAAATTGGTTTTCTAATTTGGTGAGCCCACCAATCCCACACGCTCTGCCTCCAAAAAGAAACTCTGGTAGCATCATCTGATAGTAATAAAAAAATAACCCAAACAAACACAAACAGAAGAAATTCAGGACAACAGGTTCAGGATTTGAATCTATTAACAAAATGTCTTTTTTAACTAAAAAAAAAAAAAAAAAAAAATGCAACTTGAAAAAGCAGTAACTTATTTAAATGTGGTTTTCAAAATAGCATTAACAATAGATTCAACTATCACAGAAACTTTCTCATTCACCCATCATTTTTATGCCTTAAAAAGTGATCTCTTAACTCAGCCTTATATAAAGTAAACAAAGTGAAAAAGAAATTAATTCCTTGGGAAGATCTGAGGAGGAGAAAAAAAGGCTAACTGTAAGCTTCAGTGTCTTTATATTTATTGGCTTAAGGTCTATTATGAGACATCTTGGATATTGTATCCATAATGTTTGTGGTTTTTTCCCTTAGCTACATATCCAGAGCTGTGTTGTTCATGAAAGACAGAAATACCTGGGCGTGAATTCCTTATCTGTCAATTATTGTGAACTTGGGAACTTATTTGACTTTGGTTTCCAATAATAATACTATAATAATACCTTTCCTCTTGTACGTCTTGCAAAGAATGAATGAAATAACATGGTGTCTGATACATAAAAATCATGAAAAGATATCAGGACCATTTCTTTTCCCTTTTGCTCTATTCAATTTAGGATAGCTTTATGATTATTATTAATGTGATTAATTTTGAGGTAAAGTGCACATTTTTAAAAATATATTACCTTTAAGTATGAAGCTTATTTACTACTGTACTTTGATGTATTTCAAATTTTAATGAAACAAAGAATGCGTAAGGATTTCTGCCTCAGCAACAACAAAGAGAGGAAAAAAATAATTTTAGGGGTAAATATATCAATCATCAAGGCTCTTTTGTTAAAAACGTGACTGTAAACAAACTTCAGTGTAAATTTTAGCTGAACATAAAATGTTAATGAAGAAAGTACAAGACTCACATGGATGTGTAAACCCCAGAAAATGTCCAAAGTGGATTTTGGCTAAAGTCGCCTGGACAGTTGCCTGGGTAATACAAAGCCAAAGCAAAGAGAAGCTGGGCCAAAGGAAGCCTAAGTACATAAACATGAAACTACTGAACTCTGAGGAAATTAGTGAACGAGTTAAATCCTGATCCAGGAGCTCTCTGTTCATTTTTATCAGGGGGATATTCTCATCTAAGCAGGCATCTGGTTTTCATGTTTTGCAGAAAGGTCTAAAGCTGGTGGGGGATGTTGATAGTGAGATAGGCTATGCCTGTGTGGGGGCAGAGAACATATGAGAAATTTCTGTACCTTCTCCTCAGTTTTGTTGTAAACTTAAAACTGTTCTACAAAACAAAGTCTGAATATTTTTTTTTAATCTAAGAGTATGAAGACGGTAAGTAAGCACGGATGTATTCAAACACTGATTCCCTTTCCTCCAGTATAAACCATTCATTTATGAATTAATTAAATCTTATTATATTTTATACAATTTAGACACTTTCCTAAAGTAGAATAAATAAGCCCTGTCTTGAAAAGGAAGTTTATTTTTGTTGTAAACAGATTTTTAAAATTTTCCCTCTAATTTGATGTTTTTAATATCTAGTCCACAGACCTGGTTAGGATATAGAATTCAGCATATCTATGTTAGGGAAAAAATTCTTTTTTTTTTTTTTTACTATCCTGTAACTGAAATTTAAAGTTTTCTAGCATTGTGAATGTGGTGAGTCAGTATCATAGCTATCTTTATAGCATATTATGGTTGTTGCAGATACATTGAATTATCACTGTGGTTGGTCATTGTCACTTAGAAATTATGGTATTTATTAGACTGCCAGTGGGGTCCGCAGCAAAAATAAGCATAAATACCCCTGAAATAAACCCATTTATATATACATCTGTCTCAATTCATGAAAGATGTTTAAACTGGGTGGATGTATTGGGTTAGTAAAAGAAGGAAGTTCCCCTGTCCCTTCCCCAATATATATTAACCTAACAATTTACAAACGCATGCATATTGTCCTCTGTAAAGCATTTCAACAACAAAGACCATGAGGTTAGGGACTGCTGTTTCTTTTAAAGCCCTAATAGTGCCTTGATCAGTCTTAGCTAGAGTTTGATTATATAGTACTAACAGTTCCCCTAGGCAAATCTGTAAATTGATTCTGTTGCATAAAGCCCTTTTCTCCCATACAGTATGCTCCAGTCTGTTGGTCAAAATTTGGAAAACAAGAACGTAGAAATTTAGGTAATTATGTCAAATCTCAGTTGTCCTCATGATGTATAAGAGAGTAGGATAAATGATAGGATAAATGAGAATCTTTAGCTTTAGACTGTCAAGAGGATAAAAGGGCATAAATGAGATCATCCTAGTAAGAATAAACACTGAACAAGGTGTTATCCCCTAAAAATTAAAGAAACCCTGTTATATTAAAGAAAAACTGTCCCTCCATTATTCACTAACTACTTAGCTAAATGTGTTTAATCATGAAAATGGCGTATTTAGGGTCGACTTTTTTAGTGTCAATAAATATATTTTCAAATCTAATCACTAACTAATGATGAGTTCAAATACATTGCAGGCAACTGAAGTATTTTCAGAACACGTTAGCATTGGAAAGAAATATTTTCAGCAGATGAATTCTTGGTAGGGCTTTCGTTTTGGTTAAGAGGATTTTTTTTTTTTTTTGCCGTGGAAGGAAGAGAACTGACTGCTGCCTGAGAATCTAATAGCCTTTTGTTCCAAACAATGGCAAATCATTGAACATCTCGTGTGTAATGAGGAGTGATGTAGATGAACCTAGAGATTATCATACAGAGTGAAGTAAGTCAGAAAGAGAAAAACAAATATCGTGTATTAACGCATATATATGGAATCCTGAAAAATGGTGTTGATGAACTTATTTGCAGGGCAGGAATAGAGACAGACGTGGAGAACAGGCTTATGGACACAGAGGGGGCAGAAAAGGGTGGGGTGATTTGAGAGAGTAGCATTGCCATATATACACGATTGTATGTAAACTAGCTAGTGGGGAGATGCTGTGACACAGGAAGCTCAGTCCAGTGCGCTGTGATGACCAAGAGGAGTAGGATGATGGGGTGGGTGGGAAGGCATCTCAAGAGGGAGGGGATATATGTATACATATAGCTGATTCACATTGTTGTGCAGCAGAAACTAATACAACATTGTAAAGCAATTATCTTCTAAATAATTTTTGTCTTAAGTCAGTCAGTTCAGTCGCTTAGTTGTGTGCGACTCTTTGTGACCCCATGGACTGCAGCACGCCAGGCCTCCCTGTCCATCACCAACTCCCGGAGCTGCTCAAACTCATGTCTGTCAAGTCGGTGATGCCATCCAGCCATCTCATCCTCTGTCATCCCCTTCTCCTGCCTTCAGTCTTTCCCAACATCAGGGTCTTTTCCAATGAGTCAGTTCTTTGAATCAGGTGGCCAAAGTATTGGAGTTTCATTGAATTTTTTTTTTAAGTGTATTAAAACTCCAAAACTACATTGTTTCTATAACATCCAAAATAAAGATACCCAAAAGTATGTGTTAGAAACTTCCATCCCCATGACATATTTTCATTTAAAAATCAAAAGCAGCTAAGAAATTTATTTTTCAGTCTTATATATAGGATACTCAATCTTACTCAGTGTTTTATGACCTTTTCCTTATATTTTGGGGGGCAAAATTTCCGCTTAGAGGAAAGTTTTTCTTCATAAAAGGGCTGACAGGCAGTGTGGTAAAGCTAATGCTGTTGCTATCCTTCTCTGGAGACCAGTTTAGCCACACATTCTTTTTTTTTCTATGAGGACCCTTGAGATTGACCCTGGAAGCATTTTCATTTCCTCCATTAAGTGTGGAGAAGAAAGAGTAGTGGAAAATAGGGCTGGAATTTGTGTTTCTATTTCAACCCACCTAGTAATATAAGCTTGTATAAACAATTTTTCACTATTTGTTCTGAGTCAGCTCTCTGGAAAACAGATATGTATTATCAGTTGGCCTGTTCTTAGAATAAAAGAGACAGGCTAAAAATCAAAAGTCATTTGAGTGAATTTACATCATTGAATTACTGTGATGCAATCTTTTAGTTAGAGCCTTGTCTGCATTTCTAACCCCCAAAATGTCAAGTAATAAAAATTATATAAATCAAAGCAATGCCATAGCTTTTTGCTTCTGCTTAGGATATCATTAAGGATATCACATTCACTAAGAAAACAAGCAAATGAAAAACCTTGGTTATGATGAAGAATATTCATGAGAAGCAGGGTCCTGGGCTGTATTTTCCAACACACACTTTTGATACATGGAGATTTGGATCCCTTGCAAAAACAATAACGTATAATCATGCAATTAGAGTATGATGAAATATCTTGCCCTTAATAACTCCATCATGCTATATAATATAACAGCTTATTGCCCCTTTTATTCATGAGAGCTTTTCATGGATGCTGAGTGCTGGACAAAGATGAACAAGATAGATGAAATCTATGCATTCACAGACTTTATATTAAAGTTGAAAATTACAGATATAAATGAATAAATGTTCAATATAATTGCAGATATTAAATAAAATGAAAAAGTAAAGCATCCCCCAAGTGTAGAGATTGAGCAAGTGTGCAATGAAGCAGAGGGAGAAGAGGACCAAGGTGGTGGGTGGGGAGGAGGGAACATCTGAGCAGAGAAATGAACAAAATGAGAGCAGGGGTCATGGGGGAATCAGGGAGTGAGAGAAGAGGAATTGCAGCAAGAGACAGAAGAGCATGCAAAGGTCCTGAGGCCTATTCAAAGAAAGATCAAAGTGTCTAGACAAAGAACAAGCTGAGTGAGTGGGATAGGAGATAAGCGTGAGGAAAGAAAGAGATGGGACCACTGAAGGTCTTTTAGGCCATCTTAAAGTGTTTGGTTTTGTCCTAAATGTGATCAAGAACTAATAGAGTGTCTTGATGAGGTGGTCAACATTGTCATATTCATGTTTTAAAAGGAATACCTTGACTGCTGGGTTTGAAATATAACCTCCTGAAGTAGCTTATACTTTGTAAAAGAAGTTATACATCTAAAATTATGCTATCTTTAGAAAAAGCAGTGTAATGCTCCCAGCACCATTTTTTACTTCCCTGGTATCAACCCTGGAAATACTTCAAATTACAAACAAAGATGTAGGGTACACTAACGGATTGAGACATTGGTAACACTTTAATCCCATTATTCAATGCTCATCTGTTTTGTTCCTTTTCTTTAAGCTCTATATTGGTTTCATGAAATAGTCACATATATTATTCCTCTGAAATACAAATGGTAGTAAAGTATTGGTGGTAATTATCAATATTACGAAAGACTTAGTTGAAAAATTGCTTTATAGTTATTGTAAAAACTCTAAAATGTAATAGCCTTGGAAATGTCATTATGCAGACTGTAGGAAATCAATGAACTCAGGACATCAAATTGTAAAAAGGACCTCTGATTTTACTGGCTTATCAAATCTCTTCTGATCACCAAGTATGTGCCAAACACGGAGCTGACTTTTGGAAGTTGAAATCAATTAAGATATTGCTCTTTGCTTTATGGTACTCATGATCTATGCACACAATTGTGGTGAGTGAAATTGAATTTCAATCTGAGAAAACAGGATGAGTAAACATTTCATACAAACACGTACAAAATAGGATGAGTAAACATTTCATACAAACACGTACAAAACAACAAACTTACTTTCCTAGTCTTGCCTCCAGTAATTTACAACATTTTACCTAACAGGATAGAAGAGAGACATTTCAATCTGACTGTGTAGCAGGAAGCAGTGATGAGGAGGACTATCTAAAGCATGTCAGAGATGTGACAGCAGCTCTGGGGTTTCGATACAGGACAACACATAACTTAAGTCCTTGATGAGACAGTGTGATGTTACAGAAACACAAATTTCAGAGTCAGACATACAGCTCTCTTTCTATGAAATGTTAGAACTGGGGCAGATTTGAAGTCATTCGAGGAAAGTGACAATAACAATAAATTTCTTTTGCAGGTTGCTATGAAGTATAAGTAAATTAACATAGTTCAAGTGGCTTAGATTGCATTGCCACACAACTGGTTTATCCTTTGAAGGCTCAATCGTGTCCAGCTCTTTGGGACCTCCATGGACTGTAGCCTACCAGGCTCCTCTGTCCATGGGATTCTCCAGGCAAGAATACTGGAGTGGGTCACCATTTCCTCCTCCAGGGGATCAAAACTGCGTCTCTCGTGTTTCCTGCATTGGCAGTCAGATTCTTTATACCACTGAGCCACCTGGGAAGTTCAAGTGCCTCAGACTGCATTGCCACATAGCTGGGTAGCTCCCCTTCCAGCTGAACAGTAACAGTAAACTTCCTTCTGTGTCACCAGAGTAGGTTAAGCAGTGGACAGTTCTATAGCTATGCTCACAAAATTGTAATGAATACTAGATCTTGATTATATGATTTACTCACCCCATATGGGTATTGGGGGATTAATTAATTAATACTTGTAAGGCACTTTATGAATCATAGGTCAAAGGCACTTGTGAATGCAAAGTTCCTTTATTAAATGTACCCACCTGCAGGCTCCACTGCTTTCCCTCAGAAACACTGTGTGAGTCAAGACATGATTTTTCAGAAAGCAGATTTTCTCATGGTTTCCTTCTGCCACCACTGAAAGAAAAATGCGGTATTTCAATGAGAAATATTACCACATTGCTTATTCTTGAGGGATTTCCAGGAGAAATACCACAAAAATGTTTTTCTTTGAGAGTATGTGGACTGAAATTCTTATAGATTGAGTAGATATCAACACAGCTCGTGTTGGGGGGTATAGATAGTCTGGTTTTATTGTTGCTGTTGTTCTAGAAAAGGGTGCCACGTGGAAATTCAAGGAATTCCTTTATTTGGTGGAAGATACAGGGGGAATGGTCAGCTAATCTGAAAAGCAAATTCCTCTGAAAAATTCTGGAAAAAAAGTGAAATAGAACTCCTATTTACAAGGTAAAAAAATCACTTAAAAGATAAAGTAAAGCAATGTCACTGTCCGTAATTAATACATAAGCATACATTTCCCAAAGGATATTTATTTATCCTTTGGGATAAATTTATCCTGCTGATGGTGGCAACAGATTTTATATTTCTAGGAGTCGTCTTTTCAATAAAAGATGATATTACCATCTCGGTGACTTGATAAGAAAATCGTTCTTTTCTCTAGCCTTTCTCTGAATAAAAAAGGCTTTATTAATTTGAGCATAGGTAATTAGTTATTGTTGAATTAACCAGAATCATTTAGAGTAACACTATCCTAAAATAAGGAACTGCATAGTTTGATTGCGTATCTATTGTTCTATGTGTTCTCCACTGAGCTCGGCAGTGGGATCTGCCAACAGGCAGGAGACTGTAAATATGTAGAAAAGATTTTGGGTGTAGACATCAAAATTCACACTCTTAGCACTGGTCTTTTGCTGTTACAGGAGGTTGGGCAAGTTGCTCAGTTTTTCTAACCTTCAGCTTCATAGCACAGAAGATGGAGAGAACGGTACAAACCCTTCCATTTTTGGGGAGGGTTAGCATAAAGGGAATTTTATATAGAAACTGCTCTTAGACTAATAGCAGCAATGATGCTGCTGAAGGTGAAATAATAGTTATTCAGGAATTTATGGTTCACGTGGGGCAACAAAACAAATCCAAAAACCAGATTTTAAAAATTAGGAATTATGTAAGTAACATATGTAAAATATTGAAATGATTTCACGGCTATGATCATAGATTTAAAGTTTTTTGATTATTAATTATTAAAGTTTACAAACCCAAGTTTGTTTATTTGTTGTTTTGGCTGTGTGGTACCCTGCCCTGTCCCCCGGGCTTGCAGGATCTTTAGTTCCCTAACCAGGAGACCCTGCAGTGGAGGAGCAGAGTCCTAACCACTGGACCTCAGGGAATTCCTCCAAAACCAAGTTTTAAACATACTCACTTGTTGCAGTTTTTTTGATGGCAACAGGTAAAATCTATCAAGTTTATTGTAAATCAGAGAATTTATTTGGTATTGGTAGATTGGTTAGATTTTGTCTTGCTACTTTTATCATCATTTCAATAATCTCATAATTACTGAATAATGATGCTAATGTATGAAATTGCCCTCATGTTCCTCAAAAACATGGTGTGAGATTCTTACTCCAGCTGCCAAATTCACTAATTTTTGAGTATTCAGTGAAGTAAAGGTCTGGATTACATTTCTCCTGAGTCTATCAATGAGAAGTGATACCTCAAGCAGGAAAGACCATGTTTATTCTTCCAAATGCAAAGAACATGAAATATTTCACGTCTTTCTAATGGTGATGCCCAGTTAACCAACTTTGGTCTGTTTTCTTTAAATGAGGGGGGTCTGTGAGTGTGTGTGTGTGTGTGTGTGGTGTGTTCTGGTACCAGATCAGATTAGTTACTTGTAAGACTTAGAGCAGCTATAGTTAATTTAAAAGACAAAACACAGGTCATAATTTTTCTCTGTATTTTTGTTACTAAAAATTCCTCTTGAGAACCCAAAGTTCAGCCTTTATTCTCTAACCCCAGCCTTGTCAGTGCTGCCACCTACAGGAAGTTAAGGGGGCAAAATGTGAGGCATTCATGTAAAATCCTGTAACTAAATGAACCTCCTCACTTCCACCCTTACAGCAGCCTCTTTAAGTCACTCCTAACAAACACAAACAATTGCTGCCCCCATATGCATATATGCACACACAACACAGCCTTTACCCCCCAGTTTTTCACACGCCAGCCACCATGTCCTGTCGGCAAACAGTGATTTAACTCTACTATAAGTCAGTGTCCTAAATTGTAGTTGTCTATGCTCTCCTTTTGGAGAAGGCAATGGCACCCCACTCCAGTACTCTTGCCTGGAAAACCCCATGGACGGAGGAACCTGGTAGGCTGCAGTCCATGGGGTCGCTAGGAGTCAGACACGACTGAGCGACTTCACTTTCAGTTTTCACTTTCATGCACTGGAGAAGGAAATGGCAACCCACTCCGATGTTCTTGCCTGGAGAATCCCAGGGATGGCAGAGCCTGGTGGGCTGCCGTCTATGGGGTCACACAGAGTCGGACACAGCTGAAGTGACTTAGCAGTAGCAGTAATAGTATGCTCTCCTTTGACCTAGTCTCTATACTTTCAAAAGTAAAACATTGATTATCTTTTGTCTGTCACTCCTGGGCTGGATTTTTATGTCCTCTTTTACTGAGACTGAAATGTCAATCTGGACACTTGGAACCATACAGCATGGGGAAAGGGTTAAAGGTCATGATGAATAAAGCATTGGCATTTTGCCAAAGACATGCAGGTTTCAGTCTGACCTATAGTTCTAAAAAAAAGAATCATCTTGGTCCTATCCCTAGGGGACAGTAGTCTATGTCAGAAAGAACTTCTGTATATAATTCAACACAATAGGCAGTCCTGTTAAGTTCAAAGCTGGGGCTGTATTTGCAAAGAGGATTAACTACTTTCCCCCTTAGAGAGGGAGAGAAAGAGTGTGAAATTTCTTGCCAAGGGTTCAATTCTTTGGAAAGGTTCACACCCAAGTTATTTGTGTCAGCCACAGAGAAGCAATGATGCCCATATTTTAAAAGCCTAGTTACAAATATCTATGTTCGTGTTGTTTTTGCTTCCTGCAATTGATCTGGCTGTACTTCTGCTAATGAAGTCATTTTCCCCCAAACCCTTATGCCAATATTACCATGAATCACATTTAATTTCCCCAGCTGCACCAAGGGATGGGCCATGGTGGTAAATGTGTCAACTCAGATGCCTGTTCAGTTAAATTGGTGGTGGCTTCCTGGAGAGCTCTGCTGAGAAGGCTAGGATAAAGCAAGAGCTTAGCAGGAAATTGTGCCCTGATTAAAATACTGGCTTCAGAGGTGGGATCCAGGAAGGTGGTCCTGTGTATATTATGTACTTGGCCATATCTGGACTAGGGGCTCTACAAATAGTATAGAAAGGGTTAGACTAAACAATAATTCTCCCACTAGAGGAAAGTCTACAGGAAATAGAGAAATATTGAAAATGGTGATATAAATTTAAATGTATAATACATTTCCATCATTTATGGATAAGAAAGCGACTATAACTGGCAGGGTGTTGAGTGAAAATGAAATTGTGGGTTTTATCCATTTAGATGGGTTGGGGGAAGTTGTGAGTGGGAGAGGATGGAGCGAGGATACGGAACCACATTCCTATTTAAGCCCTGTTAACAGACTTGCCCTCACTCTCACACGGCTCATTTATTCATGCTGGCAGATCCTTGTAAGACCACAGCCTGAGACTGGCCCTCACTCTGCAAGACTTCCTGTCTGAGTAGCAATTATTTAAGTCTCTGTGCCCCTTTGGTACTGACATTTTGCTGTTCCTGATTTGTCTTACCTTCCTCTAGACCTCTGATACATGTACATATTCCGGTTCTGGACTCCCCACTAGGGTTTCTAGTCCCTTCTCTGCTTGGCCATATGTCAAGTTTTTGGTGTCACTGTGGTGATTCCCATATTTGATTTCTATCTCTAAATCTTGATGCTAATGCTTTGTATGGCCCCAGTCTCAAGTAGAATGTAAGTACAGCACGTAACAAATTGGAAAGAGTCACTCTAGCAGAGGAAAGAGTTCAGGGAAGAGATAGAGGCAAAAGTAGGAAGAGATAGGGGGTCAATCAGATGAGTAAATTAGCTGGGAGAACACGGAGAGGACAAGCTAGAAGTAAAATCTCAGGGGAAATGTTCTGTGTGGTCCCATAAAAACTTCAAGCAAAGAGTTAAGGAACGCTTCGGTCAGATTCATTGTGGGAAATAGAGAATATAAAAAAATCATTTTCTCAAGGAACTTGGAAACTTGGTGCCTTAATGAACTGTCAAAGAAAATTTTGGGGGAAAATGGTGATATAGTGTCAGGGGACAGTGAGGGAAGAGAAAGGAAGGCATGAGCCGGGAGCGAGGAGGGAAACACAGTCGCATTTGGTAATGTGCCATGCTAATTCCAGGCTACAATTCCCTGGGGGTCTGGTGACCCTTAATACCACCCACTCCTGAGTCGCTAGATGATTATTTTAGTGGCAATTAAACCATGGGTGAGAGAGAGAGAGAGAGAGTGTGTGTGTGTGTGTGTGTGTGTGTTTTAATAAAGTAGGCTTATGTGAAATTGTTTCAGGGAGAAAACCATCCCCGGAGCAACGTGCATTTCATTCCCAGGCCCCTTCTTTTCTCCCTCTAAAAAATAAAATAAAAGACCCTGACTGTAAGATCCAGTTCGAGAATGTCTGGTTTAAGACCTGCTGTTAGGACCTCACACTTTCAGAAATTAATTGGGGCAATCAACATGCCAGGAAGCAGCAGAACAAAGCTGGGATCGCTTTAGTGAAATCCTAACTGGGAAGATGCTTCTTAAATTCACTAGTTTTTGATTAACACATATACACATAAAAGTACCAAAATCCTTACCCATTTCTCTAACCATAAATTTCTGAAAGGTCAGAAAAAAGTGAAACATTCTCCTGAAACATACAAACAGTATAGATATGTGTCAATGGATAAAGCACCCAGTAAACAAGAGACTCTCCTTAAAAATCTAAAAAGGCCAATTTATTATCTTCTGTAAAGAACTTCTTAATAGAAATCAAACTAGAAAGGCATCAAGCAGTTTAAACAGTCCACAAATGAAAGGTGTATTATAGGTAGTTTTCCCATTAAATCAAATTGCAAGCAATGCTGTATTTATAGTGTTACTGTAGTTCCTTTTTGGTTTGAAACTTCTTCGCAAATAATATGTATGGAAAAGGTCATAGACAAGATTATCTCCTAACAACTCACAGATCTCAACAGACTTGGTGTCTTCAATCAGCAGAACACAGAATGCAAAAAAAATTACACTAATTACAGAAAAAAAAATTCTTCAAAGTTGTTTACACATATTTTCAACTAATCTAAAACTTCCTAGAACGAGATACAGAAAAAATGTTGGAATAAAATCTGAGGCCATTCACAGTTTGACTGAGAAGAGAGTCCCCAAATTAGTGTATTATCATTCATCAAATTTTGGGGTCCCAACTTTAAATGCAGAGTGACAAATCCAACCACTAGCCATCACTGGAAGACCCAACAGAGCCTCGAAATCTCACTCAATGCTTGCACTGCATCATATCCACGGCAGGCAGAACGTAAATACCTTACAATGTTTTTCTTTAAGGAAAAAGTGTAATATCAAGTAATTAGGGACTCATTCTTTGCAAAGAATCAACCGGCAAAGAGGAAACAGTCCCAGACGCTTTTTAAGAGAAAGGAGAAAGTCCCTATAAAGTTCATCCTAGGAAAAGCGCAGCAGTATTGTTTTTAATGAATGGTATCATTTACAAATGTCACCAAGTGGAATAAGCTGGACACATGGCATCCTGGAGATCACATGGAGATAAAATCTTTACAAAGGCGAAAGAGATTACTGTGCTGAATAAGGTAATATTTATGGGAGAGAGCTGGACAGTATTTTAATTGTAGCAAAATAAGAATAGCTTGGGGGGAGAGAGACAGCTTCTAAATCAGGGTAAATTTCTTATTTTATTTTACTGTTGCTAAGACCAAAGTAGAGTAAAGTAAAATAAATCCCAAGATTTCAAAATCAAATTTTCCTCCCTTTGTTACTTCAGAAAAGACACTGTGTTTGGAACTGTCTTTTGGCCAATGGAAATTGATAGCATTGTTGTTTTGGACTGGAATAGTCTAGCTTCCTTTGTACTCATGGTGACCTTTGAAGTGAAGATCACTGGATAGTTAGGTCTTTACTATGCTCACAGGAATCTAAGCTAGTCTTGGGTACAGTTAATGATCTGAGAAATTGTTGTAAATTTCTGCTGTTTTCTATTGTGACTGCCTGGCACAGAAATGGGAAAGGACTACATGATCCCCAGAGGACCCTGTGGGAAGTTTACAAGGAGTCATGACGCTGCTGTCTTGCCCACTAGAACAGGCATTTAGTTCTTTCCAAGGTCCTCTTGTTTCTGGCGTTTTGTTTCTGTGATTCTGACCACCTCCTTAATGATAATTTCATGCCCCATATTTTACCACCAGCTTTTTGACTTTTACCATCTACTTATCTCTCCATCTACTGGTTTCCAAAATCCCTACTTTTCTGTGTTCACTTTCCATTCACTCACCTTCCGCCTTGGTTTTGTCATTCCTACCTTCTAGACAAGTAACCTCAGTGTCTTTGGTTGGGGAATTATTCCAAGCTCGCTTGATACTTGGAACCATGAAATTATCTATGGAACCAAAACTGCTAGAGGAATTGTCCCTTCAATTTTATACCTCTATAATGCAGAAGTGAAAATTGAAATCTTGAAATTGACTACATTTTGAGAAATTTCCCTTTTATGGAGGTTTGTTTCTGCTCTAGAAATGTACACTTTCCTAATTTAGGCATATTGCAGAACAGAAAGAAATCAACTTAGCACAGCCAGCTTGTTTACTCATTACTGATACTCATCATAAAGGTGGCCCCTATTCAAGAGTAACAACAACAACAATAACAATAACAAATGTGTTTGGTCGTAGAAAATGGCAGAAAATTGGGAATAAGATTTCAGCTTACATTTCTAAAGAGTACACAAATTACAATGGTAACTTGAAAAAGAATTTTAATACTGCCTCAAAGTAATTGAAGGTTGCTTAATCTTAAAAAGTTACCTAAAAAGAGAAAAATGTAGAGAAGTCTTTAGGGGCTGGCTACCAGAAAATGTAGTCTGTGTCAAAATGAGGTGGTGATAGGTGCTTATTGAAAAGAAATAAAGAATTGCAAGCATGCCAATCTAGTTGCCCTCACTATTAGGTCCCTGAGAGAAATATGAGTTTAGACATTAAGACCAAACAAGGGTTTTTACCCAAGATTTTGGTGAGAACTTTGAAAAGTCAAGCTATAAGCAATGGAAGCTCCTTTTAGATCAGGCTAAATTTGTCTGGGTGGCCTAAAATTAAAGCAGTCCACAACTCTTGATTTCTCTTTCCCCACCAGTTCTTTCGGACCTTAGATCTTATTGCTCCAGTGCCATAAAAAAATGAGTCAAGAACTCTCAGACATCAAGAAGAAAGCAATGAATTGAAGATACTGAATGAGCAAAAGGGGCTGAGAGCATTTGATGCAAAGTCGGGACAGAGGAGCCTGGTCCACAGGGTCCAAAGAGTCAGATACAACTGAAGCAACTTAGCGTGGAGCACACACACACTAGATGAAGGAAAGGGCCTTAAAGAGGGGCTTCTGGTGGGGAACTCAACTTTGAGAAAACATTACGTTAGTCCTTGAGTACTTTAGAGAACTAAAGTCTAATTAACCTACATTTTACAAAGACTCTCCAAAAGTGTATGCGGTTATTTTTTAATCACTCATAGTATATGAAAGAATAAAAATGCTTCTAATACTTTAAATTCTGTACTATTCTACATTATAAGAATTTGCATACTTCTGTCAAATGGATGGGCCTCCCAAGCGGCACTAGTGGTAAAGAACCTGCCTGCCAATTCAGGAGTCATAAGAGACATTGGTTTGACCCCTGGGTTGTGAAGATTCCTTGGAGGAGGACATGGCAACCCACTCTAGTTGCCTGGAGACGTTTTTCTGGTTTCAGATGGGGAATAAAAGTAGAAGCAGAGATTAGTTATGAGACTGCTGAAGAAGGAAATCAAGAGAGTCCCCTAGGTTTCTGGCCTGAGCACGTGACAAATGGTGGAGTTTTTTATAAAGTTTAAAAATATTGACATTGGTCAGGGTAGAAATTCAAGGACTCTAGTTAGATATGTTAATTTTTAGAACCCCTAGTAGATAGCCAAGTGAACACACTGAGTAGGCAGCTGATTATATGAGATAAGAGTTCAGTGGAGAAATCAGAAAAGGAGATACAAATTTACATATTAATGGTATTTAAAACCATGAATCTGGAGGAGATTGTTGAGGAGAGAGAGGAGATTACTTAGGAGATGACTGTAAAGAAAACTTAGTTTTTGGAGAAGTGGGTTGTTATTTTATTCACTAAGTACCGTCCAACTCTTTTGAGACCTCATGGACTGTAACCCACCAGGCTGCTCTATCCATGGGATTTCCCAGACAAGAAAACTGGAGTGAGTTGTCATTTCCTTTTCTGAGGGATCTTCCTGACCCAGGAATTGAACCCACATCTTCCTGCATTGGCACACATGGAAAGTCTTGGAGGAGTGGGTTCTCCAATTTCAAAGGATAACACCCCACTCTGTGAAGCAAAGCTTGACCTTGAGGAATGGAAGTGGTATATACATATACCCTTCTTCAGCCCCTTTGGCATTCTGAGGTGGTTTCTACAAGGCTTTTGAGAGAATTCCCAGCGAGACAGAATTCCAGAGGTGAGCTGCAAATGAACAGATCAAGTATCACCTTTCCTTCCTTTGTCCCTACTTCATTTTACCAATGCCCCATTCCTGTTCCTTGGAATCATTTGCAAAAATAAGCGACCCGCACAAAAGCCCTTGTCCCAGGCTTTGCTTTCCAGGGAACCTGAGTTGAATCACTGCAATATTGTGATTTATAATAAATATATATTTTGGTTTTCATCCAAGTTTCCTGGCTCACAGGTCTCAAAACCTATGCAAATTTCCTGAGTGATAACAGCAATGGGAGCATCTTTTATTACATTTAGTCTTCTGTGTTCACTTTCTGGTCTTGAAATCACTCCGGAGACAAAAAGGTAAAATGGGTATCTTGTTATTCATCACAAGCCCCTCTCAACCACACTTGAGTTATGTTAATGAGGTGACACTTGGAAAGCCCCTAGATAACTTGCTGCCAAGGGAACTAACCATGTGACTGAAGCGTTGGAACTTAATTTTCACCACACTCATACCTCCAAAGAAGGAAGAAAGGCTGGAGATTAAGTTCAATCATGATTGGCCAATGATTTAATCAATCAAGGCTACATAATGAAGTCTCCATAAAAATTCCTGAACTATAGGGCTCAGAGAGCTTCCAGGTTGGTGCACTCCAAAACCCATAGGGACAGAAGCTCCTGTGTTACGACTCCCTCTAGACCTTGCCCTATGTTTCTCTTCAGATGGCAGTTCATTTGTATTCTTTAATGTCTTTTGTAATAAACTGATTATTAGAAGTAAACTGGTTTCCCAATTTCTGCAAGTTGCTGTTGCAAATTAATAGAACCCAAGGAAAGGGTCATGGGGACCTTCAATTTATAGCTAGTTTGTGAGAAGCACTGGTAACAACCTGGACTTGTAATTGACATCTGAATTGGAGGCAGTCTTGTGGGACTGAGATCTTCATGTGTGGGATCTGATGTTATCTCCAGGTAGATGTGTCAGAATTGAGTTCAATTTGTAGGTTACCTACAAATAGATCTGCTGAGCATTGAACAACTGCTTGATGGTATTGGAAAAATGCACATTGCAGTCACCTACCATCAGAAAGATACTAAATTTCTTCCTCTGTGATGAGCAGAGACTTATGCTTAGCCTTTCAACATCTTTTCCTTGTTCACTCTTGTAACCAATCACATGGCACCAGGGAAAGTTGTCCAGGTTTCAGTCAGTTTCTAGCCATATAAATACAATGATTTTCTCTGGTGAACACTGATAGGTGTTTCTAGGAAAAAGTAATAACCTGTTATCCTCCTCATGTATTTAGCTATGCTTTAACCAAATAAGTCAATCAAGCTAGGAAATGAAAGAAAATATGTCAAAATTAAAATTACCAAGAAAATCCCAATGACAGCAAATCCATTTCCACTGGGATGATAGATAACTTTGAACCCTAAGAAAGGAGGGGCATGTGCTATAGAGCCTGGATTCCCTTTCAGCTCTCCTCCCTGGAGTCGAGCTCAGCCTCTCCTGGGGACAGCCTTCTGCTGTTCTTGGCCTTCTCCTCTCAACCAACTCCAGAGAGCAGCTCACCAGAGAGCAGAAGAAGTGCTTCTTGGCTAACAACCTTTTCAGGTGGTTGGCCTCCAACCTGTACTATTGGGAAGGGCTCCTAGAAATGATCCTCCTGATTATTTTCCCAAGCAGCTGGTCTCTTCCCACTACCCATCTGGGAGGAGTTGAGAGGAAGCAGTCAGAACAAAGAGGGACACCACAGAACACTGTCAGGTGGAAGAGCAACAGATCCCTCTGTCAAGAGAGTATAATCCCTCTCCAGGGCTCGGCCGACTCCTTCCATCCTTGGATCTGCCCATGAAGGGCCGAACTGTCTCCTTGGCCAGCCGGCTTGCCTCACGATTCTTGGAAACGCATCTGGATCTTTCATAAAACATTACAGGGAACATCCAGAACATTCATAACATGTTCATAAATATAAATCTTTAAATGAAATGATTTTTTTCCCCCTTGGATGAAATGGACTTGTTGAAAAAGAAGCATTTGGCATTCCTCAAACTGCTTTGGATCATGTGCTGTTTAAGTAACTGTCAGTTCACTGCTGGGTTCATTGACACTTGGTTCTTTAATGGTGCTTATAGTGAATAATGCTGTCTGCACAGAAAGGGTAAAGAAAACAGTCATAGGAAATTCAAACCGTTGTATGGTGGATGGTGAGAATGAATATTTCTGATATGCTGATTAAATTTGAAGCCTTAATTTTCTTTACATGCAATCAACAAGAAGTCAAAATAATTATTTTACCCAAATGCTGTGTGTACAGGTTCAGTCTATTTTCATAAAAGAAAAAAAAAAACTCAACAGATGGCTAGAAAGAGTAGTTTAAGACATCAAAAACAGCTGAGTAAACTTTCAATAGTCTGGGGTGAGAGAGAGAGAAACAAGCTTACATTTTAACCTTCTAGCCCATTATATATTTATAGGCATTGTGGGGTTCATTGAGTTATGTTACAAAATATATTTTAACATATAGTCACTGATTTTTAAATGAGAAAATATAATTCAAAAGGAATAATATAAACCGTATTCTAATAATAACATGCAATGCATACCTAATAAAATAATAAACAATTATAATCAACAATCATTTTATTTTTTGTAATTAATTTTTTTGTAAATAATAAATTTAACCACATGTTAAATAAATAATATTGCTTTAATAGTCTTACCATTGGGTTGAGGAAATAATATCCAGGGAAAGATATTTCTATATTAAAGATTATTTAATAATAACAGAAGGAAAAGGAGTGGGGAGAAGTGTGTCACTATTGAATTATAACAGCAATCTGGATTTGTTCAAAACTGTATGGAGAATCTAACAAGGATAAAACGTTACTGGAAATTATGACCCGAGACAGTTAAAGCAGCACAAGTATCCTGTATAGCACACAGGTACATGTTCAGGGGACCCGAGTCTCCCTGTGATTCTGGACAAAATTGCTCAACCTTTCCAGACCTCGGTTTCATCAGTTCTAAAATGGATAGATTGAACTGCAAAATATCTTACTTTCCTTTATCTCTAATGTTTAATGACTCTAACAGAGTCATCCTTATTCGTATCATATGTTGCAGCTTAAGGTGAACAAAAAAATTTGTCCTCTCCCCAGTCCTTTCCTTCCCATTCTTCTTCCTTTATCCCAAATGTCTTCCTCACCATATGATTGTTACAGAAAACAGTATTAGAAAGAGGACCCATTACTGGCTATCAACCCTTTATCTGAAATTAGTTTTAACTGCCAATAGGGGAGAAAACACAAATGTCGTGAGGCCTATGCTTTCCCAGCATGATGCATCCCATGGATTGCTACTTGAGGTCACAGCAGTGGGAGAGGCCAGAGTTGATAACTGGAACACTGGCAGATCTAAACAGTAGAGATAGGCGAAGAAATGGAGTGGGCACATGATCATTTTATGGTTTATAGCAATCACCATAACCAGTATTAGATTTCTCCAGCCAAAAGGCACATATTATGGAGCGGGCCTCAAACACCCAGTCTCACTTTCACTTCCTGTTACCAAATATTTTGAACATTGTTCATTGGAAAAATAAAAATACTTTAATTGGACTTGAGATATTCCTCTCATGCTCCCTCTACCACTCATAGCTCTAGTACACTCTATGGAAGTACCCCAGTTAAAATCGCTATTAGTATTAAAAACATATCATTTAGTTCATGAAACCTACAACCCCTCAATATTTATAATCATCAATATTCGTGTTTGGGAAAAAAACCCCTTAAATCTCCAAGTTAATATCATCAAGATTCAAATATTTCTGACTCATTATAGTTATTAAAGTACATAGGTTTAATCTGACATTAATCATTCTTTTAACCTTGAGATTTATTATCTAATGTCCTGATCTCTCTCATGAGTCCCACGAATTTATTTTTGCTGATGTGTTACAGAGACCATCCAGGTATCTAAATTCTTGAACATTCTTATTCGAAGATAATGTTATCTTGTAAATTTAAGCATTGTGTTAAGTTCTTAAATGAATGCTACTGCTGTTGTTAAGACACCAAACTATTTTCTTAAGGCTAGGAGACAACAATGTCTAAACTTTAGTCATCTAAAATTTGGCTCCTTCTTAATAAATCCAGTACACAAAAATTTATTTATTTTTTGAAAAGACAAATTGAGAAGTAATTAAGAATGTTACACACACACACACACACACACACAAACTATTTATTTTATAACAGAATTTCCTTTAAAAAAATCTTTCAAATAGCTATCTCTTATTTCATTTACAGTAAACTGCTTTAATACTTTCTCCAAGTCTATTTACTGCACAAAATAAGATGATTTTCTTTCATTTTGAGATACCATTGTCTCTAAGCTTAAACATCACTAAAAAACAAAACAGTTTCAGTCACAAATTAGGTCAAAAATAACAAAAAATCCTAATTGTTAAATGATGCAGTCATTGGTGATGAATGTATCCCAGGATAGCCCAAAATACATGAATAAAAAAGGTACTAATTCCAGCTGAGTTTCTAATTTTAGCATATTTATTCCACCAAATCTGTTTAATTAGCACATCACTTGGCAGTTTGTTATCTTGTATGAACATTTGTTAATTCTTACTTGATTCCATATGTAAAATTCCAAGTGCTATATTAAATGTGTTAATTGTATGACAATGTATCTATTATGTTAAATCTAGCTTTCTGTCTACTTTCTCCACTTGTCACTTTTTTTTTTTTTTTTAGAAATTTATTAGGAAAAAAAAAAGAGAATTTTACTGCTTATTTTTGAAACAGAACCGTGATTCTCTGTGTGACTTTCGGGAAGGTCCTGACGCCACAATATCTGTCTTTGGTCCACTCCATTATTCTTGATTAGACGAGAAACAGCAAGTTAGGGCTACATGTGAGCATGGATTAACGTTCCCCATGAAAGTGCTAGAAACAGACGATTTTCATATGGTTTAAATTCATCTAAAACTGAAAACGAGGTTGCCTTATTATTCTCCTCCTCATACTGCACACTCCATTGCCTTCTCCTTGGCTTCTTGGGAGGCTTATTCGCAGTCACATATTGGAGCCTGTAGGGCACCCATAAAGATGGCCGACGTGTAGCTGTAAAAATTCTTCCCAGTCTTTCTTCAGGGTCCTCTCCCTTCTTCTCGCGCCCCTCGCTCCCGCCCCCATAAAGCCTTCCAGAGATCCAAGGCGGACATCCCTATTGACCCAGTGGCACAGCCAGCTCTGGCCACGTGCAAATGAAAACTCTGCTCATTTAAAAGATAACCCTCTCTTCTGGATTTTCACGCTGGCACCTCTCTTTTCCTGTTTTTCCAGACAAACCGGGAAAGATATATACAATATTACCAAGCCGACCCGTTATGGAAGTTGCAAAGTTTTATTTCCTGTGAAGAACCAAGGTTTAATTAGCTAAAAAGGAAGTGAACAGAAGAATGATAAGTAAAAGTTGGGTCTCTGTCTTCCTAGGGAGATTATCCTCAGTACCTCTGAACTTTATTATCCAAACAATGAGGGAATGGCGTGACTTGGAGCCTCTGATAATCTCATACTCATTACTGCTCATGTAAAACTGTGAAGAGGCTGTCAGCTATTGCAGTGGCTTTGGACTAAGGAGAAGCAAACCTCAAAAGGTTTGTGATTTGGAAGAAGTTCAGATATGCTTCCAGAATTTGGCTGCTTGTCCAAAGCTTATCCGAACTATCTGAACCTTTTAAGTCTTCAGAATTGGCCTAGACATTTCTGGCTCTTTCTTACTGGACCTGGCTTGGAACTGTGTAAGGATGGCCTTTTATAAAGGTTTTTGGCACCTCTGGTTCTGATGCTGTTTACAATCTGCAAACTAAAAATTTGCAAATCAAAAATGTATTTTAATTATTTTAAAATGTTACAGTTTGGAGTTTTGCAAAAACTCTTTTTTTTTAATGCTAACACTCTTTACAGATCCTTTTATAATTATGTGATCATATGAGCTAAGGTAACCAATTGTTTCAGGTTGCCAACAACTGATAAGTTTCCTTAGATAGTGGGAGTTTTCGATTCTAAAATGGGGGATGTACTGGGTAACTAAGACAAGTTACTCACTCTAATATGAACATTTCAATAGCAGACCAAATTCTGGCTAAAGTCCAAAATAGAATGTAATGAATAACATATCTAGTAATGTCTTTTAGATTATACATTTATCTGTGTATCTCTAATTGTTACATAATTAGAGTTTTGACCTTAGTCAAAGACTTTAAAAGATAATTATTTTTTTTCCTATTGGTTCTATTGTTTCTACAAGATACAACCCTGGCTGATTTACCTGTGGATGTAATAATCTTACACAGAAAAAAAGTAATGAAGTTAGGAGAAAAAAGTATAAGAAATTTCAGATTTTTACTCCATGTCATGACCATGAGCTAAAATTCCATTAAAAAAAAATCAAAAAACAAAAGAGAAATTATATTTAAATGATATTCCATGGAGTGTTTTAATGCAGTCTCGGGGGCCAAGATACAGTCTAGTAAAGAATAATGATCATGAGAATTATTAATATAAAGTAGATCACCATTGCTGAGCTTTTACTTTGCTCTAGAGTGGTATCAGTTTAATATTTTCTTAGAACACACACATTTTTAGAATCCAGTCTTCATTATTTTTCTTCTTGGTCCTTATAGAACAGAGCTGTGGAATTTCCTATAAATGGTCTCCAGCGAAAGTCCTATTTTCTTTACCCCCTCCTTCCAGCTCATTTTTTCCAAAGATACTTCAACTTTCATTCCCCAACCAAGGAGTCTTGGGACTACACGGATCGTGTAATTTATAGTCCTCCCCAACAACTTTTGAAAGTGAAGAGGGTGCTATTAATAATTAAGCTAGGATAACAGGCATAAATCTGGACTATCCAAAGCATACGCTGTGAATGTTCACACCCGCAATCTACAAAGTGCATAGATGACGGTTGTAGAATTTGGTTCTGAGTCTTTCATGCATATCTTTATTTAATTACTAGTGCTCTCTTCTTTACAACCCCGACCCTCCAACCCCGCTCTGCTCACTCTCCACACACAAATTCTTTTTCCTTCCCGGTGTCTCTCCCATGTTACTCTGGGTAGCACAGATTCTTCAATCAACCAGTGTCCTCAGGAATCTTAAGAAGCAGGTTTGTTCTGCTGCTGTCAGAATCATCGAGCAAAACTTGCCCTGCCTCCCTCTCTCTCTTTTACCCTGCTTTCTTGCCTTTTTTGTGTTTTCTCTTTAAACTCTAGAATTTGTGTATGGTCATGGGATAGGGGAGGAATTATTTTTCCATAATGATAACATTTCCTCTTTAATGACCTTTGGGTTTTCTGGTCTTTAAAAACTTCACTTTGTTTTTTAGTATCTGGTAAGTAACTTAAAAAAATGTTTTTTTAAACTCCATCTCTACTGTGAGGAAATTAGAACGTACTCTCCAGTGTTGAAACAATCTTCCTCTCACCTCTTAGTGTGAGAATTATAGTCCTTGAGATGTGTGAGTCCAAAAGTGGACCTGGCCCTTTCCTCCCAGGGGGCCTTGTAAGTCACATGATGTAACCACAGCTTGTGGTAGGCTGCTCAGTTTTCAGAGGTTTCTCTGTTGGTGCACAAATTAGGCCCCTTCCAAGGGCTCCATGATTTAGCAAGAAAAAAAAAAAAAACAGCCTCAATATCAACTATCAACCCATAGTAAAATGGAAAGCAAAACTCATTACAACTTTTTTTAAGTAATATATAAGTAGTTCAACAGGAATTTCTTCTTAATTTGTGAATAATGACTCAGTTCCATGATGACATTTGAGATGTATCAATAGATTTTATTAGTGTCTTCCACTTTGAACAGGACTTGACCATGTCCAAATGTTGCATTTTGTGTGGTCCACTCAGACAATGGTATCCTACCTTCTAGGTGTCATTTGACTGGAGGGAGAGGTGATCATGACCAATTGTGTGATGACTGGCCTCGACTTGGGTCCAATGGCTGTTGTCAAGCAAATTCAGCTAAAGTTTTTGTTGCTTTTAGGGCTAGTCTTTGCTTAGCTCTGTTACACAGACCTTAAACAGTCTCAACTGTGGAGAAAGGCTGCCTTTCTGGCAGTGGATAAAATGTCTGGGTGTATCAAGTGAGCTCTCTAACCCTTAATTGATAATGGCAACAAGTCATGCCAGTCATTCAGGAACTCCTCATCTCCATCTCAAGTAACCTTGTGGATGAGGGCTGGCCCAGCCTCTTGCCTTTCAAACATTTCAGATACTGTTTCTTGCTTTTTGGCGAACACTCTCACCCATGCTGGAAGAAGATCAAGATATATTATGTTGTTGCTTTTTTTCAATCCTGACTTTGCTTTCCTTTAGACAAAATGCTGCTTGATTTACTAAACGTGTGGCGGGGGGGGGGGGGGGGGGGGGCGGAATCTCCCTCTTCTTCTCATTTTCCCTTTCTATTGGGGGCTCAAGGTGATGTCAGGAATGCTATTAAGTGGTACCTTTTTAGATGGCATACTAGACACATGGCAGTCAGATCCATTTCACTTGCACCTTAGTTAATGGGCTTTTTATGGTACACTTGTGCACATAGGGTTTCTGGCTCATTTCCTAAATTACCATTCAGAGGAGGGGAAAAGTCTCCCAGTACAGCATGATATTCTATTGTGTTCAGGCAGGGATGCTGTTTAGAAAATTTAGCACACCATGAATTTGATACCACTCATGAAGGTATCAAAATGGAATCACCGAACATTAATTTACAATTACACACTGAGTAAAAATTCTTCAAGGGAGCGTTAGCCTAACAGGCAGCCCCCTTTTTGGGTGCTTTCTTGTCACCCATACAAAACTGCTGTCACCCACTAACTCAACCTGGAAACCTTAGAACCAAACTTGACACAGCCATCAGTCCCCCATGACCCCAAATAAACAACTGTTTACTTTTGATGGTTTTGTTCACTTTTCTTGGGCACTCTGAGATCGAAGGCTGAATAAAATTATAGTTCTTTTCCCTCATATGATCCCATTAATTGAGGAAAATAAAGACTCCCCCTATTTCCTTGTACCTTCATTCTCCCAGAAATATATTTTGTTAAAGGAACAAGGGGAGATAAAGGAAAGGGTAGAGTCCCCACATCCATCTTCCTAAGCTCAGAAGTACAGAAGTAGTTGTATGCTTCCCAAGGCAGAGCGTTAGGGCTTGTTCTCAGATACCTGATGGCTGAATTTAATTTTGGGCTCCCTTTAGTTTCCTTAATCACGGCAGAGGATGCTATCACTTTATATTTAATGTTTAAGTGTCAAGTTTAGGCAATACTATTATTTTAGGAATAAAGAGATATGACAAGAAGGTCTCTCCTAAAAACATAGGGTAAGCAGAGAAGAACAAAGGGGTTTTGATGTGATAAGATAATAGTCAAATAGCAAGATCATCAGAGAAAATAAAGGAAATGGAAAATCCCTAGAACTGAGAGAAAATTATGAGAAAAAAAAAAAAAGGAGAAAAGAAGGAAATGAAGAACTGAGGATCTGTTCACTGTATTTCAAAACGACAGAAGTGATTTGTGTAGAAACTCATTGTACCCAGTAAGAAATTCAAGTGTGCAACAGATGGGCTGATTGTCTAGTGTTTGGACTCCACAGGCCTTTTTGATCATTAATATTAATGATTAAATAGCAATTCAAGAAGATCACACATATTTCTAATCACTTTCCTAATATGTTGAAGTTTAGATAAGTAGAACAAAAGTACAGATGAAAAACAGTTTTATTTAAGTCTATCCACTCAACTCAGGTAGATGAGTGTTTATAAATCAAAAACAATAAGATGGGGGGAACCTAAATAGAGGTGGAAATTTCTAAGAACTTTTTCTTTGAATCCTTGAATTTTAAAAGGAATTGGTATAGTCATAAATACTATTTAGAGGTAGGTCAACCAATGGTTCTCCATCCCCACTGAGGGAGTAGAATAATAAAATAAACTAATTCTCTGAGGAGATGATTTAAATTAAATACGTAGGAGGGACTTTCTGAGTAGTCCAGAGGTTAAGATTTTGCTTTCCAACGCAGGGGGTGTGGGTTCGATCCCTGGTCAGGGAATTAAGATCATCCCTAAGATGCCTCGTGGCCAAAACTAAAAACCCAAAACATGAAACAGAAACATTATCACAACAGATTTAATCATGCTTAGTTGCTCAGTCATTTCCAACTTTCTGTGATGCAGTTTAATAAAGACTTTAAAAATGGTCCACATTAAAAAAATCTTTAAAACATTTTTAAGTAAATAAATGATGGGAGATTTATCTTGCAGCAAGGGCTGTGTTCAGTTCAGTTCAGTCCAGTCGCTCAGTCATGTCTGACTCTTTGTGACCCCATGAATCACAGCACACCACGCCTCCCTGTCCATCACCAACTCCTGTACTTCACTCAAACTCATGTCCATCGAGTCAGTGATGCCATCCAGCCATCTCATCCTCTGTCGTCCCCTTCTCCTCCTGCCCCCAATCCCTCCCAGCATCAGGGTCTTTTCCAATGAATCAACTCTTCACATGAGGTGGCCAAAGTATTGGAGTTTCAGCTTCACCATCAGTCCTTTCAATGAAAACCCAGGACTGATCTCCTTTAGGATGGACTGGTTGGATCTTAGGAAGCCTTAAATGTCCTACTGATGATCTCTGAAATTGAGCTTAGCCTTGTTTGATTTGTATTTGTCTGGGAGAGTAAGAGTATAACATTGGATAACCTCTGTAACTTCTGGGTTTATTCAATGAGAAGAATTAAAATTCTGTTTTATAAACCAGGACCCAAGTCAGTGGGCATATTGTTTTCCCCTCTTTTGTATTACATGGTAGACGGCCTAGTCTGGAGGACTAAGTTTCTTCATCCTTTTGAAGTCACTTTTTACTGAAACTTTCTCATTGCAGCCTAACTGCTACCTGCCCATCCTCATCTCTCCTGGTTCTGTATCCCTGAGATGAGTAAACAAACAATATCCTCTGAAATTTTTATCAGGGATTTCTAGTTTTGTATTATTCAATTCGAATTTTTAAAAACTGTGAACATGACTACCATCCAAACAATGATATTGACTATTTCATTGAGGTAAAGCCTGAATATTCTGTCTACAACATGTGCAAATTTTAAAAATGGTTATAACAACTTAAATGTAAAGTTTCTGGTTTATCAATTCACCTGGACAAAACCCATTGCTTTAAAAAAGCATCCTTCTGGTTTGTGCAAATGCTAGCAAACCTTGCTTTTGCTCTGGCATCAGATTTCTCAAGTTCCCCACTAACTTCTCTCACTGTCTTAACCTCAGATTTTCTAATTATTTCTTTTTATCTCAAAAAGTAGAACACATGATTTAAATCAACAAACAATAAAAATTGATTTGTCTGTAAAGAATATCCTACTTATAACAGAAACATCTAAAAGAGTTATCAAGACTTCTTGGCAATCCAGTGGTTAAGACTTCACATTCCAATGCAGAAATCCCTGGTCTGATTGGATCTCTGGTCGAGGGGCTAAGATCCCACAGGCCTCTTAGCCAAAAAACCAAAACATGAAACAGAAGCAATATTGTAACAAATTTAAGAAAGACTTTAAAAAACAGTCCACATAAAAGAAAATCTTAAAAAGTAAAATAAGAAAGGAAGTCATTGGTTAAGCTATCTAATACAAATTAATGTAACTTTAATATATCTGTGCTGTTTATCAGTGCCTCCTACTATAACAATCGTTCACATCATCTGAGTGAATGAGTGAGTGAAGGTTGTTCAGTCGTGGCTGATTCTTTGCAACCCTGTGGACAGTGCCCCATCAGGCTCCTTTGTCCATGGAATTCTCCAGGCAAGAATACTGGAGTGGGTTGCCATTCCCTTCTCCAGGGGATCTTCCTGAGCCAGGGATAGAACCTGTGTCTCCTGCATTGCAGGCAGATTCTTTATTGTCTGAGCCAACAGGGCACATCACCTGAGGAGCTTATTAAAAACACAGATTCCAGGGCACCACCAGAGGGAGGTCTCATTCCAAAGATCTAGGAGATAACCTACAGTCCTCCAAGTTTGGAAATCACAACCCTTGGTTAGTTCAGCACATGTTGTAGAATTTAAGATCCTAAAATCAGTAGTGAGTAACAACACAGAAAATACAATTAAGACAAAAATGTAAAAATCGTGTTCTTCAATTTTTGTTTTCCTCCAATATACTCTCCTCTTGACCTTCCTTCTACTTTTGGAGGAATAAATTAAATGCCTACGAAGTGGGAGAGACTTTTCTTTTGCTATGGGATTAGCCAGCAGGCCAATCAACAATCAATTGACCTGTTTCCCTTCTTTTCCTGTTTGCATTCCAGGCATGTTCAAGTGATTAAGTACCATTTGAACTCTGCCTGGGAAGTACGGTGATGACAGGACAAGAGGAGAAATAAGTTACCTCAACACAGAGCCTGTTATAGCACATAGAAATGCAGATGTTTACTTGTGTGTTTGAGTTAAAGAAAGCATTAAGCTTCTGATTCCTTCAAGTGTAAATGCTCACTAAATAGCCTTTGATCACCATGTAAATTCATGTAGTGCAAGTTCATATTTTGGATTTTCTGTTAAAGAATCTCCAGTTTTCTGTGTTTCAGGAGATTCTACAGTTGCACTGATTGTTAATTATGGGCAGTTATATATGAGGTACAATAGCCCCTAGCAACAATGGAAAGATGCAAGAAGGAAGAGAGACCTGAGATTTGAGGAGAGGTATTACAAACCTAGACAGAGTACTAAAAAGCAGAGACGTCACTTTGCTGACCAAGGTCTATATGGTCAAAGCTATGGTTTTTCCAGTAGTCATGTATGGATATGAGAGTTGGACCCTAAAGAAGGGTGGGCGCTGAAGAATTGATGCTTTCAAATTGTGGTGCTGGAGAAGATTCTCGAGAGTCCCTTGGACAGCAAGGAGATCAAACCAGTGAATCCTAAAGGAAAACAACTCTGAATATTCATTGGAAGGGCTGATACTGAAGCTGAAGCTCCAGTACTTTGGCCACATGATGTGAAGAGCCAACTCATAGGAAAAGACCCTGATCCTTGGAAAGATTGAGGGCAGGAGGAGAAGCAGGTGACAGAGGATGAGGTGGTTGGACAGCATCACTGACTCAGTGGACATGAGTTTGATCAAGCTTTGGGAGAGAGTGAAGGACAGGGAAGGTGCCTAGTGTGCTTCAGTCCATGGGGTCACAAAGAGTTGAACATGACTGAGTGACTGAACAACAGCTGCCTAACAGGTAAATGAAGTCAGAGAACTCTCCCAGCTACCAAAATTGGCCATCGATGTAGTCAGATAACACTTTGTGATGGCACTTGAGTAGAAATTACAGATTTGGATTGATAGGGAGCCAAGATCTCTGTTCATAGGTGGCAAGGCTATGGTCACTGGTGTAGGGTTCAGGAGTGAATTTCTAATTTCAAAGCTAGCAGGGAGGAGTGACAGGAAAACGGGCTGGCAAGACTCTTGCTGGGTCCACGCCATCATGGGGCACTGGATTCTGGGTATGGTTGGAGACAGAGAGTCTAGCAATCAACACAATGACCCCTGAATACCAAACTTTAGCAGAATAGATGAAACGTGGATTGAGAGATGTGTTTTATTTCAGCATGTATTGAGGATGAAGGGTAGGCTATCCTCTTGATGGAAAAATCAGTGAGCCAAACTGGGAAAGACAGAGACTGTGGAGCCAGTGAAATGCTGACAAGGTGCCAAGTGTATCTGGACACTCTGTAGAACATTATGCCAATGGTATTCCTATTCCTGTTGGGAACAGAAGTATTTTTAAATGTTAGAAAAGAATATTAAATTCAGTTTGAAATTTTAAGAGGGAGAAAGAACTCAAAGCAGACTGAACCAATATTTTTAAAAAATTATCTCTGAATCATCCTTTAGAGGTAACATGGCAAATTACACTTCTACTGATGAATCCATATATTGTCCTAACAATCTCTTGTTAACCATGACTATATACATCCCTACCCAAAATAACTTGCCAAGCTTATGTAAGGGAAAGCCCAGACTCCTCAGTTAGCATTCAGATATATCTAGGCTATGACTGCAGCCTCTTTTCTTATTTCATTCTATGCTCTGGCTCCCCAACTCCATTCTCCATTTCCTGAACAAATTTCACAACTTCACAACTTTGCTTCATTCAACTGTTCCTTTAACCAAAAATATGCAACTTAAATAGCAACAGCCTTCCGTGATTGCCAATCAACAATTAACTTCTTTTTCTTCTGTGTACTTTGATTTTTTCACTGAATTCTGCCTTCCATTTACTGTGTCCCTCTTTTTCTTAGTTCATTTGAGGCTTTGACCAAGCCAACCAGAAACTGAGCTTTTTTATGAAGAGATTATTTTTTTCATTGTTATAATCCCCAGTGTCTAGTACAGAGTTTTGCAGGTGGCAAGGACTCACATTTTAAATTAAATAACCATCTGTCTGGTATGAATGCAAAATGTATATTCTTATTATATTTAGTGTTTGAGAAAAAGGCACAGATCTCTTATTTTATAGTGAATAAAAATATTAATACTTTATTCTCTAATGAATTACCTTCTTGTTCCTTAATGAAATACCTCTTTTGGATTAATCCTCAATCTGTGTTTTCATCATAACACATTAATTATAATTTTAAAACTATGCTTTGATAATACTGCATTCAGTCAAAGTCTCCTTTTCCAAGTGTAGCAGTCCACTCTAATTTTTGAATACATGGCAGGCAAAGTGTGTAGACCCCAAATTAAGCTACTAAAAGTCATTTTTTTCCCATGAAAGTTTCACTTTCCTCCCTTTATTTCTCATGTAACCTATATTAAAAAGGGAACATTCTCTATTCCATGCTTAAAGTCCACTTTAGGTGTTTTTGGTTTCATTACCTTTGATTTCTTTAGTTAAAACACTCTGAGCAAGGCCAACTCTTAGGACATGGAAAAGAGCATTTTAAGTTTAACCAAAGCTCTGTCTCTAGTCAGCAGAGGTTCCAAATTAATGAGCTCTGAAGAGATCCAAGTCTAGTCCCTGCTGGACTGTGCTGTGGGGCCAGGAGAGGGCAGAGACACCAATTGAATAATAGAGTGTCTCGGTGACAATGGAACTTATTCACCCCAGGGATAAAAAAGCACCATTAAAAGCAAATAACATCTAATTAGAATCTTCTCTTCATTCAGGTTTCTTTTGAAGATGAATTTTCTTTCATTTTATAATAGATTATAGATCCATCATCTGAATTCACATTGCAATTGCTTTGCAAGATTGAGATGAGATGGATCACTCAGGTCCCCCATTCACTGAGATCTGCACGAAAGAGTGATTAGAGGATACACAAGCAGAGCACTGTAAAAATGGTCACAAAATCATTTTATTTATGTTTGTAAAATATATTCTCTCCAGAGAATTCTTCTCAACTTGGAGACAACAGCTCTTTCTAGGAGGTCTTTCTTGTTCATATGTTCCAGCTAGGTTGAGCAAAATCTTGAGAAAAAGTGAACAAAGTTACCCTTCTCAGGTTGATAGGTTATGCCAGAATGGCTCAGGGAGAGAAAAGTAAGAAAAGATATTCTGATTATTTGTTTATCCCAGAGTAGAAACTAGGAAAGGTAAACAACTGCTTAAATTTTTTTGAGTACCACATCTATCAGCTTTCCATGGGGCTACAAAGAGGCACAACTGAGTGAGCATGCATGCACACACACACACACACACACACACACACACACACACGTCACTATACATACAGCTCCCAGTCAAGAATTATTTGAATATTTCCCCGGAAAAATGCTAATATGCAGCACAATGCTTTTAAAGTATCTATTTGAAAGATACTTAATGATTTAGAGATTGATGTTAAGTGTTCACAGTGTATCAGGCAATTTACCTCTTTTGAGGGGTGGGGAAGTGGCCCCTGCTGCAAGGCTTGCAGGATCTTAGTTCCTCCACCAGGGATTAAAACTAGGCCATGACAGGGAAAATGCATGGTCGCTGGTCCTAACCATTGGACTGCCAGGGAACTCCCAAGACAATTGAACTAACTATATTTTAAAATTTAATCAGAAATGGTAACCCTGGGAGATAGGTATTAATATCCTCTATTTTAAAGAGGATGGAGGTGAGCCTTAAAGAAGTGAAGCAATTTTGCTAAGTTCTCAGTGGAAACTGGGTTCACTCACAGGCTGCCCTTTCTTTACACTATACCACATTGCCTTTCTAGAAAAAATAGTCCTCACAATTGCTGATTTATTTCATACTGCCTTCTTTATGAGACTGCAAAATTAGATCAGAGCAAATCTTGTCAGACTCAACCATTATGTGGAGAAGAATTCAATATGTACAAAAATTCTGAGAATGGAGAACTATAAGTAAACCTGCCATTTATATTTCCTGAGTACAGTTCAGTCGCTCAGTCGTGTCCGACTCTTTGCAACCCCATGGACTGTAGCACACCAGGCTTCCCTGTCCATCACCAACTCCCGGAGCTTACTTAAACTCATGTCCATCAACTCGGTGATGCCATCCAATCATCTCATCCTCTGTTGTCCCCTTCTCCTCCTGCCTTCAATCTTTCCCACCATCAGGGTCTTTTCAAATGAGTCAGTTCTTCGCATCAGGTAGCCAAAGTTTTAGAGTTTCAGCTTCAGCATCAGTCCTTCCAATGAATATTCAGGACTGATTTCCTTTAGGATTGACAGGTTGGATATCCTTGCAGTTCAAGGAACTCTCAAGAGTCATCTCCAACACCATAGCTCAAAAGCATCAATTCTTTGGTGCTCAGCTTTCTTTATAGTCCAACTCTTACATCCATATATGACTACTGGACAAACTATAGCATTGACTAGATGGACTTTCGGCAAAGTAACGTCTCTGCTTTTTAATATGCTGTCTATGTTGGTCATAGCTTTTTTTCCAAGGAGCAAGTGTATTTTAATTTTGTGGCTACAGTCACCGTCTGCAGTGATTTTGGAGGCCCAAAAGATAAAGTCTCTCACTGTTTCCATTGTTTCTGCATCTATTTGCCATGAAGTGATGGGACCAGATGCCATGATCTTAGTTTTCTCAGTGTTGAGTTTTAAAGCAACTTTTTCACTCTCCTCTTTCACTTTCATCAAGAGGCTCTTTAGTTCTTCTTCACTTTCTGCCATAAGGGTGGTGTTATCTGCATATCCGAGGTTATTGATATTTCTCCTGGCAATCTTGATTCCAGCTTGTGCTTCAACTAGCCTGGTATTTCGCATGGTGTACTCTGCATATAAGTTAAATAAGCAGGGTGACAACATAACAACCTTGACGTACTCCTTTCTGATTTGGAACCAGTCTGTTGTTCCACATCCAGTTCTAACTGTTGCTTCCTGACTTGTGTACAGATTTCTCAGGAGGCAGGTCAGGTGGTCTGGTATTCCCATCTCTTTAAGAATTTTCCACAGTTTATTGTGATCCACACAGTCAAAGGCTTTGGCATAATCAATAAAGCAAAAGTAGATTTTTTTCTGGAACTCTCTTGCTTTTTCGATGATCCAGCAGATGTTGGCAATTTGATCTCTGGTTCCTCTGCCTTTTCTAAATCCAGCTTGAACATCTGGAAGTTCACGAAGCCTGGTTTGGAGAATTTTGATTCCTAGTATGCAATTTTTAAAAAATTGTAATTATACTTAATGTAATTTTGATGTTCATTTTGAACCAATCCCTTGGTATCCTGTTTGATTAAAAAGAAAATGAAAAGGCAAATCCAATTAAGTACTTGTTTGTTAAAATGCTTTCTTCATTTGGCTTCTGAGATAGCACTCTCTTCCCTCTTCACTGGTCATTCTTACTGTCACTAACTCCTCCTTATCTCCCTCATACTTTAACAAACAGCCTTAATCCTCTAACTTCTGTATTTACCCTCACTCCCTTGGCTAGTAAATTCATACTTAGTAAAAGATCAGTCTGAATAGTCCCAAATCATCATTTCCACTCAAAAACTCTCTCCCTAATCTTGAGACTCATAACCTGACTGCCTTTCAAGCTTTCTGTTTATGTGTAGACACCTCAAATATAAGATGTCAATAGACACATTTCTCATTCTCCCCCATGAAAGTGTTTATCAGTTTTTTCTAGTAAAGGACAATGCCATCCCTCTAGTTTTTCTGCACTCTTAATTGCTTTCTTTCTCTGACATTTAACATCCCACCTTTGAATAAATCAACATTATTGTCAAAATATGTCCAGAAGTTGATGAGCTTTCCTGAACTAACTCATCATTTATGATACAGACTTTTTCAGTAGCCTTCTAGCTGGTCTCCCTGCTTCTTCTCTTCTTGCATTTTCCAGTTTATTCTCACAAAGCAGCCAAAATAGATCTTTAGAAACAGAAAAATTTATTTTTTACATTTTCCTCTGTTCTAGCCCCTTAAATGGCTCTGCACTTCACTCATGCAATACTTTTAAATTGGCCCACAAGGCTTTGTGTGTCCTGATTCCCTCTGGACATTCTCTGGACTTTTTCTACATTGTCCCTTGACCATTCCAAGTGCAAGTTTATCTTAGTTTCTTCAATTTACTATTCCCTCAGATCTCTACATAGCTCGTTCCTTCACATTATCTGCAGAAATGTGCCCTCGTCATTGAAGCTGCTCCTAACAACTGTATAAGACTATTCCTCTCTGGGTTCAGCACTCCCTACCCCCTTGCACAGCATCATTTTTACCCTTCACAGTGTTCACACCTGACATGTTATACATTTATTTGTACATAGAATGGATACCCCAACCATAAGATAATTTGAGGGCAGGGTTTTGTTTTGTTTTTGTTTTTTTTGTATTTTTCAATATTCTTTTTCCAGCTCTTGGAATAGTGTGCTGTCACTTCAGTCATGTCTGATTTGTGCAACCCTATGGCCTTAAGCCTGCCAAGCTTTTCTGTCCATGGTATTCTCCAGGCAAGAATGCTGGAGTGGGTTCCCATGCCCTTCTCCATGGTATCTTGCCAATCCAGGGATCGAACCTGTGTCTCTTAGGTCTCCGGCATTGGCAGGTGGATTCTTTACCACTAGCACCACCTGGAGAGTCCAGTTAATACTTACAGGATGAGCAAATGAAGCATAACAAGTGAGATAAACAGGCAATCAGCATGTCTTAAAGTCTTCATTGGGAGTGGCAAGGATCCTTGCATGGTCAAAAAATGTAAACAATTTAGAATATTTGGGACACAAGAGGAACAATGTGGCAAAAGAAAAGCTTAAAAGCAAAAGCAGAATATTTTACATGGCTTCACTTTAGAATGATAGCTTCAAATCTAGGATCTCAGAAAAAAAAAATCATAAGCAAAATAACGTAGTTCATCTGTTAATAACTGTTATGCAAAATTAACAGCATAATGAAATCTTTCAGTCCACTGGGAGTTATAGCCAAACAGAAACCACTTTGGTTTCATAGGTCTTTAAAAGATTTAGCTGATGCTCATTCCAAGGGACCCTTAACAGATAACACACAGATAAACAGAAATAGTCCAAAAGTTTCTCATTAGAAATGCAACTGGGATCATTTTTATATAACTCTAACAATTTTGAGCAAGGCCTGGGTACCAAATCAAATTTTGTCTTTAATAAGCTTTGAAATTCTGGATGGAGTGGCATGCAACTCCTTGGAGCCATATTTCCTGTTTATAAAACAAGAATAGATAGCAATTCCTGTATCACATGGTTGTCAGGAGGATCGAATAAGAAACATCTATTAACACAGTATGGAACAGGGAGTGAAGTCATCAGGATTCCAGGATTTTAGTCCTTGGGCTCCAGGTAGCCTTAGAGAAAACAATTGACTTTATGGATTTCAGCTCCAATATCTACAAATATAAATATCCAGGGCCTTTAAATTCTAAGATATGCAGCATCCTTTGAAAACTGTGAAGTAAACATGTGAATATTTGGTACTAAAACAAACAGCAAAAATGATACTTATATTCTCTATATACAAAAACAATTTCCGCAGTGCTAAACTGACCCCACCTCACACCCACACCCTCTGCTCCAGAGTTATCTACAGCAATCAAGGTGTGCCAGACCCACCAACCTCAGAAAAATAGCTACTATAAATATTAAGATGGTAAAGCCATAAACCCATGATTACTAAACTGGTCTATGTGTGCAGCCCAGCACTGCTACAAGTGGATTGCTTTTGTTTTTTTCAGAAAATTATGATGCCAGCAATGGACAACGGCAGCTTCTTTAAAATGTCATAATTAAATAGTAGTTGTAAATACAGGAAATCAAAGCTATTTATTTAATAGTAGGTAAATTTGTTTGGGACTCCGTTTCCTTATTTGAACTACAATAAAAGATAATTTGCAATGTCTTAAAGAAAGATTGTCAGGAGACACAAACTTCAAAATGAACTCTGTGATTTGAAGAACAATGGTGTAAATGACCTTTTCTCTCAGTCTATCAACAGTAAATCTCTTTGAAATGTCTCCAGTAAAGTGATAATTGAAGCTCATTACTACTAGGTTATTGCGTGATCCTGAAGAACTACTAGTAAAAAAAAAAAAAAAAAAGCTTATAATCATCAGTGTTGGCACAATGCACATTTTATCCTTCTCCAATTGATAAAAATGTGGCTCTCTCATGCAAACAAAGAACCTTTCAGATGTACCTCCAACTTTTCATCTTACGAATGTTTTTCTTGAGGTACACCAATGTGAATCATTGAACAATAAGCACTCAGGAGCTAATCTTTATGGCTTGCCTATTTATCTTATTGAAATGATCAGAGAAGATGCTAATTTTGAAAGTACAATGAATTCTACATTATATAGTAAAGTCTATATACTAATGTGTATTAAATTGGCAGTGATGACTATGGTTTCTAGCATCACCTGCTGTGAGGTTTTACAAAGGGCTGGGAAGTAACAGAAATCTCCCTTCTTATCTCACCGGCATCTGTGAAATTTCAAGACTATTAAATTCTAGCAAATAATTCATTCTGCAATATGAATATACCCTTTAATTGGGCAAACTATCTAAACACCCTCTCTAACGATGACCCCTGAAAGAGAATAAAGTCGTTGTAAATTATCTGAGTTGTTTTAGATCATTTGAGTTATGACATTTCTTCCTTTCATAGTGTCCTATTCCAAAGGAACTTGCTTTTTGGGTGGGGGAGGAGGTAAGGGGTGATATGAATCTCCTCTAATAGAGACAAAAACATCACAACCTTTTGAAAACACTCAGAATGAAATCATATAGATTTGATGTTTTGTTTTGTTTTTTGGTTTATCTGTTGTTTCCTGTTCAAGAATGTGAATCTTCTTTTATTAGCAGTCATGTTTATTAAGTGGCACTGCAACTTGCCTTTCCCACCAGGCAGTCCTTCGCTCTCCTCTTCTTCTCCCACCCCCCTTCCCCGCCCCACCCGCACGACTTTCACCACTCTCTCCTGTGTTAATTTGCACACCTCACCTGCTCCCCTGTAATTGCTATGTGTGTGGTATTCGGAGGGGCAGGGAAAGAATAAGGAGAGGAATGTGCGGGTCAGCTTCCTTTGCCTGATACACAGCCACGGAGCAAGCTTCCTGCCCTCTCCTTGGATCTAGTGAAAATACGTTAAGTAATAATACTTCATAGCACTTTGAATATCATCCAAAGAACCCAAAGTGCTTTATAAATACGATGCCCTTGACACCGAGTACCACGCATTTCTCTCTTTCGGGAGGGCAGTCCCCCTCCCAGAGGCCCGCCTCTGAGGACATTCGGTGCTAGACCCTTTGACTCGCACATCTGGGAATGTGAACTGAGAAATCGCTACCACTCAGGCTCTGGAAGTATCCTGGACTCCGAAAGTCTGCGTGATTAAGCGGGTGAGCAGCAGACAACACCACCACCACCCTCCCCAGGCATTTCCCCTGATTAGCCTGAAATCCAGCCGCTGTTCTTAATGTGACTATTTTGGTCTGTGGGTTCATATTAGGTTCACAGATGAAAATGAACAAAACCAAGGTCCAAAATTCCAGTTGGAACCAGGAAGACGTTGAATTTCAACTTTATAATTGTCTTTTATTTTTGTGATTACCAGTACGGGTTACCTGGGAATTTAATCAAGATTAAAGTATCTTAAATGAATGTTGCATAAAATTCTTAAAGTTAAGATTAAGTTCCACTAACTAATATAGTGTTTTCAATTTTGTGATTTTGCCAGGAAAAATATCTTAGAGCAATAGAAAAGTTTATAACATCAATTTGCTAGCTGATATGTGGAACGTCACCTCTGAAATTCCCAAACTACTACTTGTGACATTTATCCTTTATCAGAAATGGTCACTTATATGTATCTCAGACAAATATCACGTACTGAATATTTGCATTTATGTCCTAAATCCAGATGCAGAGTCTACACCCTTAACCAATCATCCTTGATACTATTTATGACGTTTAGGGATATTTGAAGAACATGGAGTTAGAATATCTTTTGCAAAACCAGAGAGGGACAAGTTATGAATGAACGATGGCTCATATTTTGACTAATCAGATTTTAATTTTTATTTTCTCATCCACTTAAAGAAAATCATTAATCAGTGTGGAGGAAAAGAAAGAAAAAGACATTTCAAAGTAAAGTATAGTGACATGATATTACAGCTACTCTTTATAGTGTGGCAAAGCCTAAGAGTAAAAGGAAAGAGAAGAAATTGTTCTTTAATGTATTAGGGATTTATAAAGTCTCATTGCATTATTCCACAGTCACTGGAACTTTTGAAAATGAATGTGGTCATTAACCATCTGGTTTACTACGACGTTAACTTAAAAAAAGTGTCTCAAAAATGCCAAAACTGGCTGCAACTCACAATGCTGGTTTATTGCTCCACGGGCATATGCAAACTCCAGGGAGCGTGGTCCTTACACGGCAGTGCAGCACGGCAAACACCTGGAATATATTCTCCAGAGTGAAAACAGCAGGGAACTGACCAGAAATAACCTCTCTCATATTATTGCTTCAATTAGACCAAAACAACTTTCCCTTTGAAAACTTAATAATAAACACTGCAGGTCATTCACTTGTTTTGAGCCCCTTTGGGAGAGAGGAGCAGATGCACCCCCTTAGCCAGCCCCCTTGCTGTCATAGAGACAAGAGGCATAAATCAGGACAGATATTGATTTTAATTGGAACCAACAGCACCTACATGCCAAATTAATTTTCACATCTTCCTACAAAAAAATTTTTTTTAAACATTCATTTTTGGTTCTAAGACGTTGCTTAGATAGAGTGATACAGTGAATGCATCTGTAAGTTGAATACTGAAGCAAAGTTAAGTACTTCTAAAAAGCTTTATTGTGAACGAAAAGCCTAGATGAAAACATGCTTAATACATTAGATTCTTTATATTGATATTTATGACGAGTGAATGGGTATTTTTCTTAATAGCTTTCACTGGAGTCTCAAAAGATGCCACAGACATAGCGAGAACAAGCAGCAAAGAGAAACTTTTATATATCTAGATGGTTTGCATCATTATTTTTCTTCCCATAATTAAAATTGTCCAGTGAAATCATTTCCACACAAAATAAAGTTGACCTTCAAACATGCTTTCTTTTACCCTCACTAGATCTCATCATCCTCTAAACATAAAGGTAATGCCATTATCTTTAAACACGACAAAAAAAGAAAATTTCCCCCCAGTTCTATCTTTCCTAAAGATTTATTCATTCCACACAGGCTGGGAGGCACAATATGTTCTATACTTATTCTACTGATAAACATATTTCACTGCTTGCTGACACCACCCCAAAATGGTCCTCAAACTTTCCCAGGCTCCACATTATATATTCTGTATCAGTATTTCTAGGGTAGGGCCCAGGAAACTGCATTTATAACCAGCGCTCCAGGTCATTCAGATCCAAGTTTTAGAGAACACTGACATGGCAGCTTTGAGCTTAGATAATAATGTCACTTGAAGAAATGGAGAATAAAGGGTTCAATGTCCGCACATTTATTCCCATAGTGGCAAAATAAACAAGCTGGTAAAACTGTAATCATAGATCTCAAAAAAAAGCATTTATATGTGAGTTAGCTTATTTGTTTCAGCTCTCCAACTAATATTTATTGAGAGCTATTGTTTGAGTAGTCATGTTCTGGGTATCAAGGGAGAAAATGCTCAACAAGAGAGAGAAGATTTTTTATTGTAATTTCAAGTTACTGAAATGGGACTATAGTTTATATAGATCCATCTCAGTGTGTGTGCTCTTATATACCTTTTTTATCTGAGAAAAGGGGGGAAAATAAGAGTAAAATGAATTATTTTGCAGGAAAAAACACAAAGACTATCAATCTTACCTCCTTATTTACCTTAAAAATCCATATTTTCAATTTTTGCTCTAACATATATATTTTCCATCACATCTGCAGACAAAAGATTGTTTTAATAGAAAGTGATATATCCTTATGATGTCATTGAAGTTATGCTTTTGTGTTTAATGATAGAAAATATGCTGAATTATAAATTAAAAAAATTTTTCAAAATATTTTCTATGTATGATAATATATTTTTGTGATAATAAGTATCTATTACATGCTAGATATGTATCTAGTGAGATTGTATATGTATCTAGTGAGATTACAGATTATTTTTACTCTTTCTTCTTTTGCTTGGTCATATTTTCTAAATTTGTTACAGCAACCACATATTATTTTTTTTTAATATATTACTTTAATACTAGGTTTAAAAAAAAGCACTTTCTAGTTGACTATTACATAACAACTGGGAACTTGTGAAATAGCAAGGATGCCAGAAAATAAGACCAGATACAGAACATTCTAGAAGAGAATTTCTTGGGCCATTTTATCTTCCTCCTTTCTTCTGCACTGCCAGCCTTCATGAAGGGAGTTTCAAGACAGGACTGTAATTTAGAGTTAAAAGAGATGATATAAAATAAAAGTTAAAAGATATGGCTGAGGCTGAAGCAAATCCTAGATACAAATCTGGACTAGCCCATCTCCACCAAGACTTCAGGGAAGTGAACAAAATCTTATTTGAAAACTTTAGGCAAAATGAGTAGTAAGTAACTGTCCCTGGCTTTGGAAATATTAATACTTGAAAATAGAAAACACCCACCTTACCTATTCTATATTTGTAAACAGTGAACATCGGTAGTCATTTACAAATACGTGGAAATTTTCAGAGAAAGTTAAAGAATAGTTCTGACAAATTCTTCTCAGGTTTTAGTTTATTTCTGCTCTTTAAACATTTGAAGTAACTGATCATCAATCTATTTCATGCCTAGTTATATACAGAAATCAATAAATGAATCACTAGACATTATAACTCAGAAAAAATCATGTGAACTGGTGAGAATATGCCGTAAAATAAAGATCTACGTTTATCCAATGCTGCACAAGTGAGGTCCATTATAAGCGATCACCAAGTTGTCAGGTTTATGGATAGGGAGTATGTAGACACATATTCGGAGAAGGCAATGGCACCCCACTCCAGTACTTTTGCCTAGAAAATCCCATGGATGGAGGAGCCTGGTAGGCTGCAGTCCATGGGGTTTCGAAGAGTCGGACATGACTGAGCAACTTCACTTTCACTTTTCACTTTCATGCATTGGAGCAGGAAATGGCAACCCACTCCAGTGTTCTTGCCTGGAGAATCCCAGGGACGGGGGAGCCTGGTGGGCTGCCGTCTATGGGGTCGCACAGAACATACTATAGAATTAAGAAAATATGAAAAAGACATAAAAAAGAAGAGAAGCAAGATAAAAAGCAAAGAGAAGTGATACTAAACACAAGGGTCTTAATATTAGCTGGCCTGCATAAAGACAAAGGGAACAGATTAATGACAATAACAACAAAACAATAACCGCATTTTACTGAGCATTTGCGAAGTGCTAGACACTGCTGGGCAATTTATAAATCATCTCCGATCTTGACACAATTCTGAAAGAAAAGTAATAATAACCACATATACACGTGAGGAAACAGAATTCAGAAAGATTTAGTGAATTGCTCAAGGCCAGTTCATATCATGTAAGTAGTAGAAGACTCTTGAGAGTCCCTTGGATTGCAAGGAGATCCAACCAGTCAGTCCTAAAGGAAATCAGTTCTGAATATGCATTGGAAGGACTGATGCTAAAGCTGAAGCTCCAATACTTTGGGCCACCTGATGCGAAGAGTAGACTCATTAGAAAAGACCCTGATGCTGGGAAAGATTGAAGGCGTGAGGAGAAGGGGACGACAGAGGACGAGATGGTTGGATGGCATCACTGACTCAATGGATGTGAGTTGGAACAAGCTCCGGGAGTTGGTGATAGACAGGGAAGCCTGATGTGCTGCAGTCCATGGAATGGAAAAGAGTTGAGTGACCGAAGAACAACAATAAACTGGTAGAACAATTGTATATTATGCCATGTTTAAAAACATGGGTGAACAACTCCATATTATACCATTCTGAAATGTTTTGAACCCTAAGTATATCATTAATGTATATTTATTCTTCTACTCAGTCAATTTTTGGGCAAACCAGTGGAAAACCAATGGGCAAAACTCCCTGCCCTCATGGCCTTTCTAATTGAAAGAATATTGAAGAGTAAATTATGTAGTATGGTGGATGATAGCCAATTCCATGATCGAGAATAAGGCAGGAAAGAAGCCTACGTAATGTTGATGGGGAGCCTGAGCACCTCCTGGAGGCCTTTATCTTACTAAAATGGAGGTACCTCTTAAGGGCACTTTTTGAGAGGTATAGACGGTACAATACCTTGATTATTTTCACAGCAAGCTACATACACAATTTTACTTGGAAGGCACCAGAACTAGGCAAAGCTGTTTTTTTTTTAAATCATAAAAATAGACTGTGTGTGATCTGATCCTTCTTTCCATATTATAGTCTTAAGAGTAGGATCTCCTCAGGAGGAATTCACAGTTCTTTTCACCTATTTCTTTTGTATTCCTTTTTCTCTCACTTCACTGGTTTTAAGTTGGTTTTGGGAGTTTGGCTAGATTTGTTTTTGCCAAAGCTTCCTTGTTCTCTAAGCAGGTTTTCCCAAGCTTGGGTTTAAAGGACCCCCTGGAGAAGCACTACAAGACAAACACTAATTAGCGTAACAATTTATTAAGGGAGATCTTTGATCTTTTCTCACCTACCCAGTTGCCTAGCTCTGCTTTGTCTCCACAATTATAAAATGTGTTTACATAACTAATTAACACAACAGATTGAGTTTTACTGGGTACATGATAATAAGTGGTTCAAATGGTTTGATCTCATGATAAAGGAGGAAGTGTTGGGAATTAGCACTTCCTAAGAGACCCAAATGGGAGTAACCATTGTGAGTTCCCATAAAATAAAAGTTCTTAATGTTCCCAAATGGGACATTCTATTATAGTAAGCTTCAGCATTTCAAGTCTCACTACAGAAGGTTTTATAAGAAAAATATGTAAATACAGCAAATTCTAAGCTCTTTTCAGAGATGGAATGAGCTTTTAAAAATATTGTGTTTATTTTCCCCTTGTAAATTTTCCTATTAGTAACTTAAACTAATTTTAGATAAAGTATTTTGGGAGAAGAAAGTTTGAGCTTTTTGCTTTGTTAAGCTCACATCTAAGAGACGATGAGTTTATAGTTGTAAATAAACCCAATTGTGTAGATTATGAAGTTTAAAATAAGTCTTTTGTTATGAAATATAACACTAATATTATTCACAGTCATGTTTACTTGTAATTTTAAATAATTAGAATCTTCCTGCATCATTGGTCATTTAGCACCTTCTACAGTATATTTTAAACTCTCAAAACACTTTTTCTTGGAGGGAAGAATCTCATATTTCCAAGGGTAAGTCAAAGTCCACATCAAAAGATTTGATGCAGAGTCAAAACTTCAAAAATCTTTTCCTCTCCCAAGAGCAGGTGAGGTACACACAGTTTTGCCCATCCTGGATTTCTGAATTTAAAAATTCAGTTCATTCTTCTAAGAGGTGATTGTTTATGCACACTTGGAAAAACTCAACTTTCTGTGGAGAAAGATAGAGACTTATGATTACAAAACAGTTTGACAACTTAAGTGCAAATGAATCAGAAACATGTGGATTAAATTTCCCTTGAAACACACATGATTTTTAAAAATTAGGAGGAAAGGGGCTTGGCAACAAGCATTTTAGTTTTTGCCAAACCCAAAGCATTTGAAAAATAATCCAGATTGTGGCTGGCTCTCTCCTTCACAGTCAGTTCTCAGTACCTGAAGTTTCAAATCACCAATACAGCATACACATATAGAAATACTTTAATTTTTACTTCCATATTATTTTAGGATCAATAGAAATCAAAGTGGTTGTGAACAAATTGGGAGTGGGGAAAGAGTCCTCATTAGAGAATTGGCACACATTCTCAAGATAAATGGCAGCAAGCTTATTTTAAAGAATGCTGGCATATGAATATCTCACACACTGGGAGAAACAAATGCATTCAGAGAAAAGGAGAGTATATTTATATTTTAGGATAGTCAAGAAAATGAAGGTCCTGCAGATCACTAGGAAACCTAGAAGAGGGCATACCTTTAATCTATCATGCTGTTTTAATACTATGATCAATGTTACTGAATGAAAAACACACTCAGGAATTCAAAGTATCATCTATATTTACAGGAGACAGAACTATCATAATATTGAGCATTTTCTCTCAAAATTAGAAAGTATTTTTCCCCTTACAGGGTAATCCAGATAGTACAAATAGTCCTGTTTACAGACATGGAAAATTTATTCCTAAATGTCCTACCTGCATAAGGTTTTGGATTCTCATGTAATAACTAAAAATCTGTTGACTATATAAACAGGCAAAAGAAAAGAAGGGGAAAAGGAAGGAAGGAAGGAGGGAAGAAAATAGAGAGAGAGGGGAAATGTAGCAAAAGCAAAAAAGGAAAAAAGACTGATTTTTTGGATTTCCTTTAAAGGCAGCTTTTGGAGAATTAGAATAAAAAACACTAAATGTCCTTAGGGTATTCAGGAACCAAACTGCAATGTTAGCAAAACTAGCATTGACAGCAGAAATAAAACCATTACTAACCATGAGTGCTAACCCTGTTCCAGACACCGTGGTAGGTGCTTCACATGCATTATCTGTTTTCATGTCAACACAAACTCTCAGGACAAGGAATTATAAGCTAATTAACTCACCTAAGGCTTCAGGACTGGGTTCAGAGTCAAGTCCCTTTCAGTCTAGAGCCCGAGCACTCACTGACTTCATCTCCTCCCCTAACATGCTCCACAGCAAGGCTCCCTCCAAACAAGACTCATTTGTTAGTTCAAACCCTTCATTATCAATTAGGACACTACTATCTAATCCAGTTACTGAGGTCAGCTGTGTGTCCTGCCTCAGAGTCCAGTAGGGTCCCTGAAGTGAATCTTATCACACAAGGGTCAGCTGCTGAACACTTTAAATAGAAGAACATTTTCAAATTTAACACACTCATTTCTAATTATTTATTCAAAATCTGTTCTAATTTTATAAACAGTTGTCTTTTAGGATGCACAAATTAAGTAAGTAGAAAACATTGTGTTAGTATGTAATAGTACTTCTTTACAGAGACCTTGAGATTTTTAAAGTCATATACATTTTAAAAAATGAATTTGCTCATAAATCTCAAAAGGTATATAATTTTCTTATACTATAGTGACATATATTATTAATTTCCAATTGGATGATAAAAGAGAATATAAAATAGAATCTCAGATATTTAGCCTATTTGATCAAGTCAGTAACTTTCAAATGCTGTTAGTAACATCCACCTTCTTCATAGATTGATCTATATTAATAAAATAATTATTAAGTCCAGCTTTTTTGGATTCAATTATTTGCTATTCTAACTCCCAAAACTATTCCAATTTCCATGTGCCCAAATTTTTAGTAACTAATGGTATTATTTAGGAGAATAAATGTATTTCCCTTGAAATAAATAATACTATAGACCAGAAAATTTTAAATAAAATGATGTTTGGCTCACATTCCTTGTCCTGGAATATGGGCATTTTTCACACTGAAATACATAAAAGAGCCAAGTTTGTTCATGGAAACTGCTCTTTACTGAAAAACTCTGTGAATAGAAAGCAATCATATAAACTCAGTGGTTCAACATTTACTAAGTATCAGTATTTTCAAGACGCTGTACTATTATAAATAAGATTTTATTCTGCCTTTAAGGAAACTGAAGCAGATGCAACAATCTCTCATCAGCATGTATGATATAAGGATATATTCCCCAGAATAAAAGAAGCATTCCTTTCCCAAAATTTCATCATGCTCTCACTAAAGTATGAAACGTTAGTGCAGCTCTTAACTACTTGAGTGTATTAACTACTTGTGTGCATGCGTGCTAAGTTGCTTCAGTCTTATCCGATTCTTTGTGACACTATGGACTGTAGCTGCCAAGCTCCTCTGTCCATGGGATTCTCCATCTAGTCTCAAATGTTCCATTTGCTGCTGCTTCTTACCTAAGAGTTGAACCTGTAAAATCTAGGTTCAAACAGCAGAAAAGTCAGTAAAATAAAATTGATGTCAGAGGAAGAGTCAGAAAATACATTTGCTTGGATGCTAAAAATCACTTTGAAACATCTCCTATACTTTTGACTTAATGCATTTAATAAGTGTGTACTGCACATCTCTGTTTTAGGCACCTGGGGATTAGAGATGAACAAGACCCAGTCACTATACAGCTCACATTCCAGAAGCACTTACAAGGTCTCACGTTTTCCACCCCATTTGCTTAGGACTTTGCCACTGATGCAGAAGAGAGCCTGAGATTCACCTGGAAACCCCTTTGTAATGTCACTGTCTTACATTATCAAGTGTAACATTCATGTAATAGTTTACTCAAAATTAAAACACTTGAAAATGAACTTTAAGATATTGAGTCGTCACTAGAGTTTTCTCTGAAGGTCCCGCAACAACTAAAGGTAGCTTGGGAAGGCACATTCTTCTTCCTCCTGCAACATGAAAGACAAGCCCCTTCAAAGTTGCCACCTGTGGGGTGTGGGAGGACCAGCTCCCTTCTCCCACCATCAGACGACAAGGCTCATTCTTTCTATAATGAAGAGACTGACTGATGGAGTCACCTTCCCAACTGCTGACACGCTTATCTTTCTCAGTTTAGCAGTAACAGACATGACCTGCTCCCTACCAGCTGGGCCTTGTGTGAGGGGCCCGTCCATCACTCCGTTTCCCCACTCCATCTGTTCGCCCCTCCTCCAAATTTCAGCCCATATGCCTACTGGCAGCCACCAATATGTCTGTCTGTCAGTAGCTCTGTAATGAGACCAATTTATAAGGTCACATAATCCTGACTCTTAAGGAGGAAAAAAAAAGTCCATTCCAGTTACTGAGAGAGTCACCTCTGCCTCTGGTTCTCATGACTGTGGGAGCTCATGTATGAAAAACCAAGAGGTAATTTAAAATGAATTTCGAACCGTCTGTTTTCCACCAAATTTCCTTTAAAAGACATTCCCTCTATTTTGCTTTATTTGTCAGTGATCGTAGCTAGAAGTTGCAAAATGAAAATATTGACCTTAAGGGAGGAAACTAAGGTGGAGAAACAGTTTAGCTTACTCTGTCAAGTAAGTGAACATCCTACTTCAGTTCCAGTAGCGTTTGTGGTTATCAGCACACCCTATCTCTCACTTGTATAGGAAGCTTATGCACAAAATTTCCAAGGACCTGTCAGTAAGAATTCCATGTTTTTATGGCACAGCAAAATTTTCCCCAGGAACATTTTGTGCCTTCAGCTGACTAGCGCAAATTAAATTCTATGTCAGTTTTGCCCAGAGGCTAAGAGCACCTCATTACATTTTATTGAATTCAAATAACTGCAATCAAAATATTTGTAAGCACAATGCAACCAGTGAGTCTGACTTTTATGATATAAGCTGTCATGGGCAATATATTACATTTCTTTTCTACAAAGCATGGCACCTTAGACTGTGCAATTCCCTAGAGATTACACTCAACAACTGTTAATTAGTTCTGATATGTGGATGTTGCTGTGTTTAACAGGAACAGATGAAGACCAAACACTAGATTGAATTAAAGCCTTCCAGCACATCTAAACTTTGAGAATTAACAGTTTTTGTTTTTTTTCATCCTTGAGGGACTCATGCTGATTGGTTCAAAAGCCCCTGCTCAGCTTGGCTGCAGTGTTCAGAGTTGATTTTCTGGCCACAATGACTCCACCCTGAAACTCTGCTACCTCTCTCCATCACCTATGAATGAATGCCAAACATTGCCATGCCTAAATGTTTTCTATTTTTAACTCAGCAAATTGCTTGCACTTCATTTCTGTATTCCTGACTCTTAGAACCACAATTTTCTACTGATAAAAATCATTGTTACCTGATTACTAACTATGCTTAATTCTAGTTAGTATTGATTATGGGCCTGGTCATAATCCTCTACAGCAAAAAATAAAATATTCAGTCTTATGTAGAATTGTGCAGCAGATGAAGTAGAAAAATTACATGTTCTTAATGTGCTGATCCTGTCTTTCTTAGGGCTTCTTTTTGTAATTAAGGGACATGTTAATTTGTATAAAACACAATAAAATCTAGAACTGATATCTTCAAAGTTGGGGTTCTTTTTAGTATCTTATGTATTTGATAATAACTAAATTTACTTTACCTAATGCTAAATATCTTGTTTTCTATGTTAAAGGATTAAGCCCAGCATACAATTATTTCTCTTTTTTTGACCATGAGTATTACCAGGCTTTGAGATTTCATTTTAATTTGATAAAAATAACCTATTGTCCACATATATGTCATTTTATTGGTCTATCATTAAAATAAGAAGCTTGTGTTGAATTTCCAGTACTGATGGCCCTGTATAAGTCTACCACTATTCTTTCACATAATTTTTTTTTTGATTGGCATTTGCAGAGCAGCTGACTGGGTTTGTTTTGTAGACTATAGCTAAAGAGAAAAATTGATCAGCCTGAAATAGATTTCAGGGAAAAATATATAGACTATTCTATTCAATGAGTTTCAAATATATTTAAATCTCATAGTTTTGGTGAAAATGGGACTTCCTTAATTTATATTTTAAGATTATTCATCATTTTAGTGTAAAGAATCTAGGAGTGAAGTCTCTAGACAGAAACTGGTGATTCAAAATGTATGAATTGCTTTGCATATATATACACACACACACATATATCTATATACATATATATTATTATTTTTTGCATCTATATTATTGTCTCTAATTAATAGACTAGGAAAAATGGACAGAGGTGTAAAAAACTGACCTATAGTCTTTAGAGTCTAACATTGAATAACAGAAGTATCCAGATTGTTGTTGTCATTTAGCTTCTAGTCTGTGTCTGATTCTTTTGCCACCCCGTGGACTGTAGTCCACCAGGCTTCTCTGTCCATGGGATTTCCCAGGCAAGGATACTGGAGTGGGTTGCCATTTCCTTCTCCAGGGGATCTTCCTGATCCAGGGATTGAACCTGCATCTCCTATATCCTCAGGCAGACTCTTTAATGCTGAGTCACCAGGGCAGCCAAGTATTCAGATACATATAGGCAAAACTGTAGATAAAAATGTATTCTATAACCATAAAAAGCGTTTGCTAGTTTCATCATAACATGGGAGATACATCAGCCTGCTTTCCTGAGACAAAGCATTGGTCAGGATGGTATGTGTGAGAAAGAAAAGAAAGAAAGAAAATAAAAATTTTAAAGAGCAGAATTCACTTATGAGAGTGAAAGTTGTGAAAGCAGGGCACTGGGACTCTGAGCTGAGAACTAGGGTTAGAAAGATTAGCAGAGACCAGATAGGGAAGGTCCAGCTAAGCAGTTTGGAGTTTGTCCTTAGAGTAACATCTTCTTAAGAGGATTAACTTGATAGGGTTACATTCTAGGAAGAAGCCTCTCGTTGCAACAGGAGAAGTGGAGGAGTATGGGGAGAGAATAGAGGTGGGAGTACAAGTACATTAACACTGTTTTGGCAATGTTGAGGCTCCTAAAGCAGTGTGAATGGAGATGGGGGACCCATTGAAAGCTATTAGAAAGTTAGAATTATTAGGTCTTGGTGACTGACGGGATTTGGGTTGTTTAGAAGAAACAGGAGGCAGGAAAGGGTCAGAGATTGCTGATTTGAGTAGCTGAGATACTCTTCTAAGACGAGCAGGAGAAAGAACAGGTTTAGGGTGAAATATGCTATGTTTGTTTGTGATGTGTTGATTTGAAATGTCTGTAGAATATGGATATAGAGAAACTCAGTGTGCAGCGGAAACTCTGAAAAAGGAGTCTAGGATCAGACTTGGATTTGTAAGTTTCCGGGAGAGAGAAAATTGGAAGTCATAGCCATACCTTACACTGTCCAGAGCTTCTTATCTACTTATTATGAGCTAAAGCACAACTCAAAACACACTTCCCAGAATGAATCAGAAGCCCTTTCCTCTACTTATATCTCAGGTACTAATCCCGAACTATCTAAGGGTCTTCCAGATTTGGAGGTGAACTGAAGCAAATGTCCTAATGTTCATTTCCCTTGTTTGATATTGAAGGCACCCTCTTGTGTACCTGTAGTTTCTGGAGCCACACTCCTATCACATCACTCATGCTTCTGGGCAGCTGGAAAATGTCTTTGTGGTGGACTATGTCAGACAGGAGAAATTTTCCTAGCTGAGAAACTTGAACTAGGCAAACCTTCTCCACGAAATCATCTCTGGAAGTTATTCTTCCAGGCACTCAGTCTAGAACATTTATACACAGTTTAGCAGTCATGTGCTTATTTGTTTAAGGTAAATAAATGTTTATGATTTTTTTTTTAATGTTTGCATTTCCTTTCTCCTCCTCCTCCTCCTCCAACAAATAGATTCTAAGACCCTAGATCTCAAGGATTACCAAATCCAGTTCATTATCTCTGCTCCTTCTTTTTGCTTCCTCATATTTGGACTCTCCATCTTTATTGGTTTACTGTCCCCTTCCAGGCTTCCCAGGTGGCTCAGATGGTAAAGAAACCACCTGCAATGTGAGAAACCTGGGTTCAATCTCTGGGTTGGGAGAATCCCCTGGAGGAGGGCATGGCACTCCACTATTCTTGCCTGGAGAATCCCATGGACAGAGAAGCCTGGCCGGCTGGCTGCAGAGTCAGACATGACTGAGCGACTAAGCACAGCACGCCACATCCCCTCTTCCAGGCAACACCAACTTGAAGCACAAAGAATTTTAGAGGCTTCATTTTCCACCTAGAGGTACCCATCAGATACAACTTAGGGTGTTCTCCTTACCAGTTGCTTCAGGACACAGTACTTCAAGACTGGCCTTTGGGCTGTCAAGCTTCTCTCATGGATGCTCTGATATTAACCACCTAATTTCTGCTGGTAAAAACCCAATTAACACTTGCTTCTTTCACCACAGTTTGCTAGGCTAGAGATGGAACTTTTCCATTTCCAAGTTTCTGTCCAGTCGTCTAGTTCTTCTGTTTTTGCCAATCTTGAGATTGGAGCTCTGGAATTGTCCTCCAGCCCAGTTGCTTTACGAAGTCTTGAAGTTTTGCTACTTGCAATAAATTCAGTCCTTGGAGGACTTCTGAAATTTTTGTAGTTTTAGGAATCATGTGGCCAAGAATATAGTCAACACTCCTCTTATTCACCAATATTCATTCCTCCTCTACCCTGAGAGTTTTGGAATTTACTGCTCCCTCTCAGGACTAGTGATTGGAAGTGAGACTAGTTCAGATATTGGAATTCATTCATTTTTTTTGATTCCTGTGTAAGTATGACTTGGAGCAGAGTCCACATGTCCTAACCCCCACCAATCTTCAACAGAAATGCAGTGTGAGAAGCAAACCTTTGTTGTTTCATTCGCTGAGATTTTTTAGATTGCTAGCTGCCATAGTGTAAACTCGCTTATCCTGAATAATAAAATCACCTTCCTCTTTTTGCTATTCTTGGTCTGCCACTCCTATTATGTAAATTGGCTACTTATCACCTCAAGAGTGCTGATTACCAATGCCTAGCTGACCAATCTTTTGCCTTGCTTCCTGGACTAAATCACTGAACAGAGGATTTTTACTTAGAGAAAAGAAGAGTTTTCTTGAAATAAGAGCTGCAACAATTGTAATTCTATGTTTGGAAAAAGGAGATGGAAATTTTGTTTCTTGTCAATGTTTAAAAATGGGATAATGGGACAACAAAGGAATCCATTGACAAAATGAAATGAAAACTTACTGAATGGGAAAAAAATTTTTTTTCAAATGATATGACCAATAAGGGGTTCACATCCAAAATATATGACCAGCTCATACAACTCAACGTAGGAAAAAAAGCCCAATTAAAGAATGGGAAGAAGACCTGAATAGACAGTTTTCCAACAGGCAAATTAAAAGACGCTCAGCATCACTAATTATCAGGGAAATGAAAATCAAAATGGCAATGAGATATCACCTGATACATGCCAGAATGGCTATCATCAAAAAGAACACACATAACAAGTGATGGAGACGATGTAGGGAAAAGGAAACCCTTGGTAAAAATGGAAATTGGTGCAGCCACTGTGGAAAACCTTCACTGTATGAAGGTTTCTCAAAAAACTAACAATAGAATTACCCTAAGATCCAGCAGTTCCACTACAGAGTATATATTAAAAAAAAAAAACCCAAAACACTAATTCAAAAATATATGTGCATTCCAATATTCATAACAGAATTATTTATAATTGCCAAAGTAAGGAAGCAAGCTGTGCTATCAACAGATAAACGGGTAAAGAAGATGTGGAATGGAATACTACTCAGCCATGAACAGAATGAAATGGTTGCCGTATGGAGTAGTACTCCATCGTGAACAGAATGAAATTTTGCCGTTTGCAGCAGCATGGATGAACCTGCTAAGCAAAATAAGTCAGAGAAAGACCAATACTGTATCACATATACATAGGGTCTAAAAAATATAACAAACTAGTGACATAACAAAAAGAAACAGACAGGTATAGAGAACAAACTAGTGGTTACCACTGAGGAGAGAGGAGGAGGGAGGAACAATATAGGGGGAGGGGACTGAGGGGTACAAAGTTTTCTGTATAAAATAAGCTACAAGGATATATTGTACAACACAACGAGGATATATTATACAAGAACTATAGGCAATATTTTATAATAACTGTAAGTGGAATATAACTTTTAAAAATTGTGAATCACTATATTGTATACCTGTGGCTTATACAATATTGTACATCAACTATACTTTAATTAAAAATGAATAAAATAATGACAATATGTTAAAAATGGAAATAATAAAAATTTTAAAATGGGATCTAGATTTAATCAATCTGGAATGTCATTGCCATTGTGCTCAGTCACTCAGTGGTGTCAGACTCTTTTCGACCCAAGAACTAGCCCACAAGTCTCCTCTGTCCATGGAATCTTCCAGGCAAGAATACTGGAATGGGTTGCTATTTCCTCCTCCAGAGGATCTTTTTGACCCAGGGATAGAACCTGTGGCTCCTGCATTGGCAGGTGGATTCATTACCAACCAATCTGGAATGACTTGAGGCAGTTCTGCCTGAAAGCAACAGGATGGACTGAGGCTGATTACAAGCTAAAATTCTGCTGTTTATTAATAACAAGCAACATGCAGAATAGTGAATCTCTACCATAATGGCTCATCATTGTAAAAACAGTAAGCAAAAACTTTGCTAAACTTACTATGGAAAAAAAAATGCAATTTTAGTTAGATAGCTATTGTGGTGATGTCCCCTTTAATAAGATGAATGCTAAGTTGATATACCTAATTAAAATCAGTGTAACAAAAACTACAAAAGCATATTGGCATACATATCTCAGGGAATCACATGACACCTCAGAGAGCTCACCTTGCCTTGGAACCACAATGCCCTCTACATCAAGAAGGCTTTAGGACTCTTGCTAAGGACATTGGCACACCTGAATTAACAGGAAAAAAAGATGGATTAGCACATCTTCTAATGCCACTTCCTGGAGGACAACAGTGGAAAATAGTTGTCTTAATTCTGGTCCAATCCATAGAGTAAATGCTTTCCTTCAGTGAAAGAAGATAAAACCACTTTTAAAAAAATCAGCTTTGTTGAGTTATAAATTATATTTTTTAAAATGTAAGGATTTTAAAGTATGGTTCAAAGTAAACGCTGTGTGACCACCACTCCCAGTAAGGATAAGGAACTGTTCCACCAATCCAGAAGTTCCCCTCATATCACTTTGTAGTCATACCCCTCTACTTATAAATTTGACTTCTGTCATCACAGGCCTTCCCTGGTGGCTCAGTGATACAGAATCCACCTGCTAATGCAGGAGACACAGGACACGTGGGTTTGATCCCTGGGTTGGGAAGATTCCCTGGAGAAGGAAATGGCAACCCAGAAGTTTTCCTCATGTCACTTTGTGGTGAGTACTCCTCTACTTTTTTTCTTCCTTTTAATTTTATTTATTTAATTTTGGCTGTGCTGGGTCTTCCATGCTGCTTGGGTTTTTCTCTAGCTGTGGCCAGCGGGGGGCTACTCTCTAGTTTCACTGCCTGGGCTTATTGCAGGGACTTCTCCTGTTGGGGAGGACAGGCTCTAGAGTTCACAGGCTTCGGTAATTGTGGCACAAGGGCTCAGCAGTTTGTGGCTCCCAGGCTTTAGAGTGCAGGCCCAATAGTTGTAGAGAAATGGCTTAGTTACTCTGCAGCATGTGGTATCTTCCCGGCCCAGGGATTGAATGTCTCTCCTGCATTGGCAGGCAGAGTCCTTACCACTGAGCCACCCTCTATTTGTTAATTTGACTTCTATCATCACAGCTTAGTTGTTCCGGTTGCAGAATGTCATATGTAATCATATGATATACACTATCATGTGTGACTTCTCTCCACATGATATTTCTGAGATTCATCCATGTTGTTAAGCCTGTCAGTAGTTAATAGAATTGTATTGCTGAGTAATATTCCTATGTGAATGGATCGAAACTTGCTTTCACCTGCTGAATGATTCCAGGTTTGGCTATTATAAATAAACACCCAGCAGTGAAATTGTGAAGTCATAGGATGGGTTTTTGCTTAACTGTATAAGAAAGATTGAAGGCAGGAGAAGGGGATGACAGAGGATGAGATGGTTGGATGGCATCACTGACTCAGTGGACTTGAGTTTGGGTAAACTCCGGGAGTTGGTGATGGACGGGGAAGCCTGGCGTGCTGCGATCCATGGGGTCACAGAGTCGGACATGACTGAGTGACTGAACGAACTGAACTGAATAACAAACTTTAAAACTATGTTTCAAAGTGACTGCACAATTTTGTACTCCTGTGGACAATGTAAGAGAATGACAGTTCATGTTGGTTTTAATTTGTTTTCCCTTCGTGACTAATGTTGAGCAAATTTTATGTATGTGTGTGTATCTGTGAATGTCTGTGTGTATGAAGTCTCTTTTGAATCTTTTCCTCATTAAAAAAATCTGATTATCTTTTTGTTAGTGAGCTGTAGGAGATGTTTAATATGTTTTAGATGTAAGTTCTTTTGCAGATTTGTACATCATGATTATTTTCTCTTATTATGTGTCTTCTTCACTTTAAGGATGTCTTTTGAAAAACTAATTTTTTATTTTTATGAAATCAAATTTATAATTTTTTTTCTTTTTGATGTCCTGGAGAAGGCAATGGCACCCCACTCCAGTACTCTTACCTGGAAAATCCCATGGATGGAGGAGCCTGGTGGGCTGTAGTCCATGGGGTCATTAAGAGTCGGACATGACTGAGCAACTTGACTTTCACTTTTCACTTTCATGCGTTGGAGAAGGAAATGGCAACCCACTCCAGTGTTCTTGCCTGGAGAATCCCAGGGATGGGGGAGCCTGGTGGGCTGCCGTCTATGGGGTCGCACAGAGTTGGACATGACTGAAGTGACTTAGCAGCAGCAGCAGCAAGAAAACTTTTCCTGTTCCAAGGTCCAGAAGGTAATCTTCACAAAGATACTTGTCTATATTTTCTTCTAGAAGTTTTACAGACTTAGGTCTACAGTAGGTTTCTAGTTAGCTTTTGTGAAAAATGAGAAAGGGAAGAAAAAAGTCCTTTTTAAAACAAATGTTGAGTTATTCTAGCACCATTTGTTGAAAAGACTATTTCCACGTTGAATTATCTTGGTGCATTAAAAAAAAATCACTTTACTGTGTACAATTTTATTTTTAGAATTTTTAATCCTGTTTCACTGATCTATTTGTCTATTCCTATGCAAATATCATGCTATTTAATTAGTTAGCTCTATAACAAGTCTTGAAATCAGATGTTATAGACTCTTCTTTTACAAAGTTGTATTGTCTAATCTAAGTCCTTTGAATTTCTATATGAACTTTGGTATTAGTGCATCAGTTTCTGTCGAAGCACTAGGATTTTGGTGAGAAGTGCATTGAATCAAGAATCAACTTCTTAAAAATATTGTCTTTTATTTCATCACTATGGTATATCTTTCTAATTAGTTAAATATTCCTTAATTTCTCTTAGCAATGCTTTATGGTTTTGAAGCAAGGAAGAACTTTGAAAACTATAGCAAGCTATTTAACTACTTTGATAAAATAAAAAATATTCATTGGAAAAATGTTTCAAAAATCGATGTAAAAAGAAATTTTTTAAATGTAAATAACATTATATGAGACATTCTATTCATAATTACTAAGTCTTTTCTTTAAGTCATTGACATCTCTGTATTACTGATCCCACAATTTCAACTTCTAGGCTTATACTAAAGACAATTGAAAGCAGGGACTCAAACAGATATTTGCATATCCATGTTCATAGTCAGACCGTCCACACTCATGCTCAGTTGTGTCCAACTCTTTGCAACCCTTGAACTGTAGCCCACCAGCCTCCTCTGTCCATGGAATTTTCCAGGCAAGAATACTGGAGTGGGTTACCATTTCCTTCTCCAGGGGATCTTCACAACCCAGGTATTGAACCACATCTCCTGTGTCTTCTGCATTGCAGGCAAATTCTTTACCCACCGAGCATAAGGGAAGCCCCCATGTTCATATAGCATTGAAATATTATTTAGCCTTAAAAAAAAGAAGGAAATTCACGGAATTCCCTGGTGATCCATTAGTTAAGACTGGGCACTTTCACTACCAGAGCTTGGTTTCAATCCCTGGTCAGTAACTAAGATCCTGCAAGCTGCACAGTGTAGGGAAAAAAAATTAAGAAGGAAATCCAGATACATTCTATAACATATATGAATGTTGAAGACATCGTGCTAAGTGAAATAAAGCAGTCACAAAATTACAAATACTCTAGGATTGCATTTTTAACAGGTACTTAGAGCAGTTTAATTCATAGACCAAAAGTATAGTTGTGAAGGGCTGGGAAGTGGGTTGCCATTTGTTTCTCCAGGGCATCTTCCCAACCCAGGAATTGAACCCAGGTCTCTTGCATTACAGGCAGATTCTTCACTGACTGGGATACAAGGGAATCTTGAAGAGGGGCAGTAGGAAGTTATTATTTAATGAGTACAGAGTTTCTGTTTGGGAAGGTGGAAAAAGTTCTGGAGACAAATTGTGGTAATGGCTACATAAAAATGTGAATGTACTTAAAGCCACTGAACCTTGCACATAAAAATGGTGAAAATGGTAAACATATGTTATATACATTTTACCACAATAAAATTTTCTGACAGATTTCACCAGTGGATGAATCTATCTTCAACTGGAATATTCCTTGGTGGGAAGAATTTTAGTTATTAAATCGATGCCTTTAATATATTTAGGTCTATTTACATTTTCTGTTTCTTTATGTGTCAGTTTTGGTGGGTTGTGTTTTCAAATAATTGTCCATTTTTTAATACTACTCAGCTATAAAAAAAGGAGTACATTGGAGTCAGTTCTAGTGAGGTGGATGATCCGAGAGCCTACTATACAGAGTAAAGTAAGTCAGAAAGAGTAAAACAAATATCATAGACTAACACATATATGTGGAATCTAGACAATGGTACTGATGAACCTGCTTTCACGGCAGCGGTGGCAACACAGACATAGAGAACACAGGGACTGTTTGTGGACGCAGGGCGGGGAAGGAGAGGGTGGGGTGAATGCAGAGAGTAGTATGGAAACACGCATACTACCGTATGTAAACTACATGGTGTTGTTCAATCGCTCAGTTGTGTCCATCTCTTTGAGACCACATGGACTGTGGCATGCCAGGTTTCTCTGTCCTTCATCTCCTGGGGCTTGCTCAAACTCACATCCATTGAGTTGGTGATAACATCCAACTATCTCGTCCTCTGTCCTCCCTTTCTCCTCCTGCCTTCAATCATTCCCGGCATCAGGGTCTTTTCTAATGAGTCGGCTCTTCACATTAGGTGGCTAAAGTACTGGAGTTTTTGCTTCAGCATCAGTAAACTAGATAGCAAGTGGGAATTTGCTGTATGACTCAGGAAGCTCCATCTGGGACTCTGTGACAACCTAGAGGGGTGGAATGGGGTGGGAGGTGGGAGGGAGGTTCAAGAGGTAGGGGACACATGTATACCTATGGCCGATTCATGTTACCAATGTATGGCAGAAATCAACACAATATTGTAAAGCGATTATCCTTCAATTAAAAATAAAGTAATTAATATTTAAAAATTGTCCATTTTTCCAAATTAGTGTATTTATTAGCATAAAGTTGATAAAAATGTCCTGTTATGCTTTTAATGTCTCTAAGACCTGTTGTGATATATACACTTTTGTTTCTAATATTGGTCATTTGTGTTCTGTTTTGGATAAGTTAGCTAGGATTTTTACTTTTTTTTTCTTTTCTTCTATCATTATTATTGTAACTTTTTAAAGTGGAAACTTAGCTCATTGATTTAATCCTTATTTCTTTTCTAATATAAGCCCTTATAATGTTATAAATTTTCTAGTTTGGTTCCACCGCACAAATTTTGATATGTTGTGTGTTAATTACCATTGAGTTAAAAATATTTTCTAATTTCCCCTGAGTTTTTTTGATCTATGAATTATTTAGAAGTGTACTATTTAGCTTAAAAATATTTGAGGCTTATATTATCATTGATTTTTATCTGATCATTTATTATCAAAGAACCTACTCTGTGTGATTTCATTTTTTTTTAATTATTAACACCAGTTTTATGGTCCAGCATGTAACCTGTTTAGTGACTATTTCGTATACGCTTGAAAAGATTGGGTATTCTGCACTTGTTAGATATACTACTACTACTACTAAGTCACTTCAGTCGTGTCCGACTCTGTGGGACCCCACAGACCGCAGCCCACCAGGCTCCCCTGTCCCTGGGATTCTCCAGGCAAGAATACTGGAGTGGGTTGCCATTTCCTTCTCCAGTGCATGAAAGTGAAAAGTCAAAGTGAAGTTGCTCAGTCGTGTCCGACTGTTAGCAACCTCATGGACTGCAGCCTACCAGGCTCCTCTGTCCATATCAGATCAGATCAGATCAGTCGCTCAGTTGTGTCCGACTCTTTGCGACCCCATGAATCACAGCACACCAGGCCTCCCTGTCCATCACCAACTCCCGGAGTTCACTCAGACTCACGTCCATCGAGTCAGTGATGCCATCCAGCCATCTCATCCTCTGTCGTCCCCTTCTCCTCCTGCCCCTAATCCCTCCCAGCATCAGAGTCTTTTCCAAGGAGTCAACTCTTCGCATGAGGTGGCCAAAGTACTGGAGTTTCAGCTTTAGCATCATTCCTTCCAAAGAAATCCCAGAGCTGATCTCCTTCAGAATGGACTGTTTGGATCTCCTTGCAGTCCAAAGGACTCTCAAGAGTCTTCTCCAACACCACAGTTCAAAAGCATCAGTTCTTCGGCGCTCAGCCTTCTTCACAGTCCAACTCTCACATACATATATGACCACAGGAAAAACCATAGCCTTGACTAGACAAACCTTTGTTTGCAAAGTAATGTCTCTGCTTTTGAATATGCTATCTAGGTTGGTCATAACTTTCCTTCCAAGGAGTAAGCGTCTTTTCATTTCATGGCTGCAGTCACCATCTGCAGTGATTTTGGAGCCCAGAAAAATAAAGTCTGACACTGTTTCCACTATTTCCCCATCTATTTCCCATGAAGTGGTGGGACTGGATGCCATGATCTTCGTTTTCTGAATGTTGAGCTTTAAGCCAACTTTTTCACTCTCCACTTTCACTTTCATCAAGAGGCTTTTGAGTTCCTCTTCACTTTCTGCCATAAGGGTGGTGTCATCTGCATATCTGAGGTTATTGATATTTCTCCCGGCAATCTTGATTCCAGTTTGTGTTTCTCCAGTCTAGCGTTTCTCATGATGTACTCTGCATATAAGTTAAATAAGCATATAAGTTAAATATACAGCCTTGACGTACTCCTTTTCCTATTTGGAACCAGTCTTATTGTTCCATGTCCAGTTCTAACTGTTGCTTCCTGACCTGCATATAGGTTTCTCAAGAGGCAGGTCAGGTGGTCTGGTATTCCCGTCTCTTTCAGAATTTTCCACAGTTTATTGTGATCCACACAGTCAAAGGCTTTGGCATAGTCAAGAAAGCAGAAATAGATGTTTTTCTGGAACTCTCTTGCTTTTTCCATGATCCAGCGGATGTTGGCAATTTGATCTCTGGTTCCTCTGCCTTTTCTAAAACCAGCTTGCACATCAGGAAGTTCACGGTTCACATATTGCTGAAGCCTGGCTTGGAGAATTTTGAGCATTACTTTACTAGCATGTGAGATGAGTGCAATTGTGTGGTAGTTTGAGCATTCTTTGGCATTGCCTTTCTTTGGGATTGGAATGAAAACTGACCTTTGTCAGTCCTGTGGCCACTGCTGAGTTTTCCAAATTTGCTGGCATATTGAGTGCAGCACTTTCACAGCATCATCTTTCAGGATTTGGAATAGCTCAACTGGAATTCCATCACCTCCACTAGCTTTGTTCATAGTGATGCTTTCTAAGGCCCACTTGACTTCACATTCCAGGATGTCTGGCTCTAGGTCAGGATCACACCATCGTGATTATCTGGGTCGTGAAGCTCTTTTTTGTACAGTTCTTCTGTGTATTCTTGCCATCTCTTCTTAATATCTTCTGCTTCTGTTAGGTCCATACCATTTCTGTCCTTTATCGAGCTCATCTTTGCTTGAAATGCTCCTTTGGTATCTCTGATTTTCTTGAAGAGATCCCTAGTCTTTCCCATTCTGTTGTTTTCCTCTATTTCTTTGCATTGATTGCTGAAGAAGGCTTTCTTATCTCTTCTTGCTATTCTTTGGAACTCTGCATTCAGATGTTTATATCTTTCCTTTTCTCCTTTGCTTTTCGCTTCTCTTCTTTTCACAGCTATTTGTAAGGCCTCCCCAGACAGCCATTTTGCTTTTTTGCATTTCTTTTCTATGGGAATGGTCTTGATCCCTGTCTCCTGTACAATGTCACGAATCTCATTCCATAGTTCATCAGGCACTCTATCTATCAGATCTAGGTCCTTAAATCTATTCCTCACTTCCACTGTATAATCATAAGGGATTTGATTTAGGTCATACCTGAGTGGTCTAGTGGTTTTCCCTATAGACCTCTATAAATATCTATTAGATCATCATATTTGATAATGGTCAATTTATACCCATACTGATTTTATTTTTGTCTATATGAATTACTAATTATTGAAAGACTATGCTAAAACCTCTATTTTCACCCTTAAATTCTTTCTTGTTTCATATTTTATTAAGTACTATTTTAATATTATAAAATTTTTGTGGATACCTTTTATCCATAATCTACAAAGATATTATCTTTTTGCTATCTTTTATCAATAAAAATGGTCCTCTTAATCTCTGTTATATACATCTCTTGGGACTACTTTGCTAGATTTTAACATAATCAGTAACTTGCTTATTCTTAGTGTTTTATGACATTGTTTTTAACCTTTTACTTAGAACCTGTGCTTTGTTTTTTCCTTCTTTAACTAGCTTGACAACTTCTATCTCTAGTTGGAATGTTAATCCATTTATACTTAATGTGTAACAAAATTTAACACATTGCCATCTGTTTTCTATTTATGCCCTTTGTTCTTTCTGGTTTTTTTCTGTCTTATTTTGTATTTATTGAGTATTTTCTAGTATTATTACATTCTATCTTTTCTATCACCATTGAAGGTATATTTCATGATCTCATTTTTAGTGACTACTTTAGAAATTACAATGTGTATTCTTACCTTATTCACAATTTGCCTCACATCAATTATATTGTTTACATTTAATGCAAGAACCATATTACTCTGTTTACCTCCTTTCCTGCCCTCTTATTCTATCTTTATTATATATTTACTTCTATATGAAGTACAAAATTCACAATGTATCATTATTATTTTACTTCAGTCAGTTGACCTTTAAAAAATTAAGAAAAGAAAAAATAATTTTATATTTCCTCATATATTACTATTGCCAGTGATCTTCATTGCTTCCTCTACATTCTAATTTCCTTCTGGTACTATTTTCTTTTACCTAAGAACTCCCCATAGCATACCTTGTAGTGTGGGTTTACTGGCAGTAAAGTCTCTTAGTCTTTGTGTTTGTAAAAATGCCTTTAATTCACTTTCATTTTTGAAAAATATTTTTCATTGAATATATAATTGACTCATTTTTTGTCTCCATAAATATGTTATTCTATTTTTGTCAAGCTTCTGTTATTTCTGATGAAAGGGTTGCTGTTATTTTTGTCGTTGTTTTCTTTTATGTAATGTGACTTTTGGCTGCTTTTGAGATTGTATGTCTGATTTATAACAATTTGACAAATTTGTGCTTAGAAGTGTTTTCCTTGGTAATAATCCTGCTTGAGTTTCACTGAGCATCTTGGATCTGTGGATTTTATGTTTTATCAAATTAGGAGATTTTTGGCCATTAATTCTTCAGTTTTTCTGGTCTGTTCTCTCTTATCTACTTCTGGGACTTTTTAATACTGTTCAATATGTCACTGAAGGGACTTCCCAGGTAATGGTATTGGTAAAGATGTTGCCTGCCAACATAGGAGACATAAGAGACATGGGTTTGATCCCTGGGTTGGGAAGATCCCCTGGAGGAGGACACGGCAACCCACTCCAGTATTCTTGCCTGGAGAATCCCATGGACAGAGGAGCCTGGTAGGTTATAGTACAGGGTCACAAAGAGTGGAACACAACTGAAGTGACCAGCACGCACACATGCATGTCATTGAAAATTTTTTGTTTTTTTTCCCTAGAGATTGCATGATTTCCTGATTGCGTGATTTCAATTGACTTGCTTCTATGAAGTCATCCTTTCTTCTGTTTTGTTCAATTCTCTGTTAGTCCCATCCAGCAAATTATATATATTAGATATAATATTTCTCATTCTAATATATCTATTTGGTTATATTTTTCTCTAAAAACTCTCTAATATCCCCAATTATTTATCTTTTTATCATTATATTCATACTTTCCTGTAGATACTTTAAAACATTTGTTATAGTTATTATAAATTCCTTACTTAGTTTACTTAGAGTTTCTCCTGACTTTCTTTCTTGACTACAAGTCATATTTTCAAACTTTTTTGCATATTTTGTAATACTGTATGTTGGATAATGTATCTAAAGTAACAGTAGGTATTGTAGTACATTTTAAAAAGATACCACACACCTGTGTGTGTGTGTGCTCAGTCACTCAGTAACGCCTGACTCTTTGCAACCCCGTGGACTATAGCCCATCAGGCTCCTCTGTCCATGGGATGTTTCAGGCAAGAATATTGGAGTGGCTTGCCATTTCCCACTTTAGGGGATCTTCTAGACCCAGGGATTGAAACCTTGACTCTTGCATCTCCTGCATTGGCAGGCAAATTCCTTACCACTGCAGCACCTGGGAAGCCTTGTCCTCTCTATATCATACACCTATATATACATATTAGGTTATATCATATAATTTCAAATTATATTATAAATCACACATATTTTCCCAATAAGGAACACTGTTCCCTATGTTAGACAGCAGATGGAAAGGCTGATTTAACCATTGATTTAGCTACTTTGGGTCACGGTTGTGACTTTAATTCCTCAGACAACATCTTGGAATTCAAGCACCACAAATCTAGCGTGCTGTCTCTTTGCTTTTCATTCCAACTCTAACTTTTCCCACAGCCACTGGAATGACTGTTGTTGATCTTACCAGACATTGAATCAGGTAGGGTTTTGATTGCAGATTCAGTTAGATTCATTTTCTATCTAGCATTGGATACTTTGAGTGTGATTTCAATTCTTTCTCCCTAAGACTGCACACTGAGATCAAACATTGTCCAACAGAAAATCTGCAGAATCTTGAGTCTGCTTGACCTCCAAATTGCAAAATGGATAGATTCCTAGACCTGAAGATAGAGATCTCAAGACTAAGTGAAAGTCATTCAGTAGTGTCCGACTCTTTGCGACCCCATAGACTACACAGTCCATGGAATTCTCCAGGCCAGAATACTGGAGTGGGTAGCTGTTCCCTTCTCCAGAGGATGTTCCCAACCCAGGGATTGAACCCAGGTCTCCCACATTGCAGGCAGATTCTTTACCAGCTGAGCCACAGGGAAGCCCTGATCTCAAGACTATTCGATATCAAATATGACGCATTATGAAACTGCAAGACAGGGAGACTCTCAGACCTTAAAAATATGTTTGCAGAACCTGAAACTGTTGGGCTTGTGAGACCAGAAGTTTTTCAGACCACAAGACTTCAGAACTGTAGGACTGCAAGTTCACCAAGACTGCTAGTCTGAGAGATTGTTACTTGGCAGAATGATCTCTGAATTTGGAGATTCTGAAGATTCAAACCCAGTAGGTCAGCCCAAAGGATTAGGAATCACTTATCAGACTTCCCATTTGAACAAAGAGCATCATTCTGTGGTAGTATTGCTTCTTTAACTGCTTCTGATCTCAGCAATCTTCTGTTCTCTGCTCACCCATCTCTCTGAAGTTTTGAGTCAGCTTTAGTAGTTTTAGATTTCTTGATGTCCAGAGCTCTTCATTAGTAGGAATTTTTGTCTTGTCCCTTGATTTCTCATTTGGTGCAGTACAAACCTTTCATATCCTTCCACATCTTAACTGGAAGCAGAATTCCAATGAAGTTATTTGAGGAGGTTGGAGATGTTGAGAAATTATGTCAGTAGCTTCTACTTGTACCTTTCTCCACTTTTCCCACCCCGCTATGTCCCCTTGTCCTTTGGCTTCTTTCCATTTCAGTCAATGGGAAGAAATTGGGATATTTATTCCCCTACCCACCTCCCTGCTGAATTGTCAATGGTTAGATGAGTTCCTTAAATATCAGAACTCCAGTCAGGAAGCCCTTTCAATATTATCCTCTCTGTCCCTTTATTCAGGAAGCTGTTCCCTTCTTCATCCCATGAGATGGTAATAATATTCTGCTGTTACTAACTCCAGGATATTACACTTTCTGTCATGGTTTCCTATACTCTGTCCACACCTTTGTAAGTATTCCTCACAGTACCCAGTTTGAAAATCCTCTGGGCTCCAAAATCACTACAGATGGTGACTGCAGCCATGAAATTAAAAGACGCTTACTCCTTGGAAGGAAAGTTATGACCAACCTAGATAGCATATTCAAAAGCAGAGACATTACTTTGCCAACAAAGGTTCGTCTAGTCAAGGCTATGGTTTTTCCTGTGGTCATGTATGGATGTGAGAGTTGGACTGTGAAGAAGGCTGAGCACCGAAGAATTGATGCTTTTGAACTGTGGTGTTGGAGAAGACTCTTGAGAGTCCCTTGGACTGCAAGGAGATCCAACCAGTCCATTCTGAAGGAGATCAGCCCTGGGATTTCTTTGGAAGGAATGATGCTAAAGCTGAAACTCCAGTACTTTGGCCACCTCATGCGAAGAGTTGACTCCTTGGAAAAGACTCTGATGCTGGGAGGGATTGGGGGCAGGAGGAGAAGGGGACGACAGAGGATGAGATGGCTGGATGGCATCACTGCCTCGATGGACGTGAGTCTCAGTGAACTCCTGGAGTTGGTGCTGGACAGGGAGGCCTGGTGTGCTGCAATTCATGGGGTCGCAAAGAGTCAGACACGACTGAGGGACTGATCTGATCTGATCTGGTGACACAAGGAGTTTCAAATGGTGTGCTTGAACCGGAACTGCTAAGATGCATGGTGAGGGGAAAAAAAAAGACTCTTAAACGTAGAAACTGCAATGTGACAATAGATGTGAATTTGAAAACCAGGGTTGCAGAAGCGGCAAAAGCACAAATAAGTACTGTCATTATAGTTCAACAAAGGTTTCATTTTGGTCATAACTTGTACCAGTACAGTACAAAATGATGACATAAAACCATAATGTGTGTTCATAGGAAGTTCAAAATCTAAAAGAGATGTAATTTAAGCAAATGTCACAGTTGCACCATGTGCAAACCAAGTGATGTCTGCATTAGAACTGATTGCACATGAGAATTATCCAAGGGTCTTTTTGGAGCTCAGTCCACAGACCAAACTTAAAACTTCTGGGCTTGATAACATTCCTTTCAGTCTTATTGTTTAATGGTTACAAACTATGAGGGAGACCTGGATTTATGCCCCTTTCTTACCTGTCAATTAGACTCAGTTTAAGAGGTATAGCAGATGGGTGAATTCTCAACTATCATACTTTGTCAACCTTGAAAATAAGTACGAAAAGTTCACCAGCACACATTCTTTTTTTTTTTTTTTTGACCAGTGCCTCCCTCCCAGGACGTACACAGGTGGGAAAATGAGTGGGATCAGAACTCTTTTCTGCTCACCCAACATAAATTATTACTTTCCATTGGAGAATGGTTATTTGCAAGCTTGCTGTAAATCTTGCAAATGAATACTTGCAAGGCAGCAGAGAGCAGGCTCTCACATTCCCTCAAAAAAGATGTGGGGGAGGGAGCCTAGGAAATCATCTCTAACTTCCCAGATCAATAGACTGTGGGACTTCATAGCTTCAGCTCCCAAAATAGCAGGAGAGGAAGGCAAAAAAAAAAAAAAAAAAGGAAAAAAAAAAAGTTAGGCATGCTGATTGCATTGTTACAACTTAAATTGTACTCAGATGCGAACTCTGACGTGCCAAAAACAGTGAAGGCCCAGCCTGAAAGATCAGAAAAGTGACATCTGGTATTGGATGCCCCAGCAGACATGACTAATACCATTGGTATTGTGTAGATTCTGCCTTTACTAATTTAATATTCAAATATGAAGGTCAGCCCCATGGTGCTCGGCAGTAACAGAAGACATAGGCATCTCAGAAGTCACCTCTTGCCCCCAGTATGGCTGTTTAAGGGGACTGGAGTTCTATCTCATGGGCTGACCAAGATGAGTGCTGTTATTTGCACATGTTCATTAAGATCCTTTTGTTTCGTGGCTCTCACACATGGTTGAACTATGAGGGAGCCCTGAGAATTCATCCATAACTTGTAATAAATAAATAACCTCCTCATAGTTTGCCCCTTGGTTATTTGCTTTATGCCAGAACATTTTAGTTTTACACATACACATGCATGCAAATGTATTTCTCCACCGAAAATAGAAACCTGATGTCCCCCCCATAACTTTTACTGCTGACACTCAAGAATACCACATTGGTTTGAGGCTGGTGGCCGGGGGAAGGCCGGATTCTGACTACATCGACAGAGTTACCCTGGACTCCATGTGAATCTTTCTAATTGTCATATTTATCAACTTGGAAAATATTTACTGAATACCTGCTAAACACAGAACATTGTGCTCAGTTCAGAGGCAGTTATGAAGATGTATAAAATAACTGCAAATTGTCATTTTATCATGCTTTCAGGATTCCAAAAAAATAATCAGAACTTTTGAGTAGCTCTGGGATTTACTGCTGCTGCTGCTGCTAAGTCGCTTCAGTCATGTCCGACTCTGTGCGACCCCATAGACAGCAGCCAACCAGGTTCCTGCGTCCCTGGGATTCTCCAGGCAAGAACACTGGAGTGGGTTGCCATTTCCTGCTCCAATGCATGAAAGTATAAAGTGAAAGTCAAGTTGCTCGGTCATGTCCGACTCTTCGCGACCCCATGGACTGCAGCCCACCAGGCTCCTCCGCCCATGGGATTTTCCAGGCAAGAGTACTGGAGTGGGGCTGGGATTTACTAGCAAGGTCCAAAGGCCATTAAACGATAATGCAGGGTTTTGTCTCGAAGCATAAGAATGATAATAAGAGGCATTGCTTATTGACTGTTTGCTATAAGTAAAGCACTGCACTAGTCCCTTCACAAGTGATATGTCAACAATCTTACAAGATACACAGGAAAATCAACAGGAATCAGGAAAGACATGAAGGGAAATGAAAGGCCTATATAAGATCGCGTAGCTTACTAAGAATTGAGCAAAGATTCTATTTTTCAGTCTTGTTGCTGTTCAGTCTCCAAGTTGTGTCCAACTCTTCACCACCCCATGGACTGCAGCATGCCAGGCTTCCCTGTCCCTCACCATCTCCTGGAGTTTGCCCAAGTTCATGTCCATTGAGTCAGTGACGCCTTTCAACCATCTCATCCTCTGTCACTCTCTTTTCTCCTGCTTTCAATTTTTGCAGCATCAGGATCTTTTCCCTGATGTTCACAGCTGTTCAGAGAAAAGTCAGCTGCTCACATTCAGTCTACCTGAATCTAAAAAAAAATGATACAAATGAATTTATTTGTAAAACAGAATCAGACTCACAGACTTAGGGAATGAACTTATGGTTACCAGTGGGGAAGGATGTGGCAGAGGAGAAGGATAGATTGGGAGTTTGGGATAGACGTGTACACACTGCCATATTTAAAATAAATAACCAACAAGCTACTGTATAGCAAAGGAAACTCTGCTCAATATTCTGTAATAACCTAAATGGGAAAAGAATTTGTAAAAGAATAGATACATGTATATGTTTAAAAAAAAAAAACTTACAATGTAAAAAGAAGAAAGTCAGCCTGACTTCAAAGCTTATGCATTTTCCTCTATTTTTTGTTTTGTTATAACCTCAGTAGGTAAAGAATCCACCTGCAATGCAGGAGACACAGGAGACTTGGTTTCCATCCCTGGGTCAGGAAGATCCCCTGGAGCAGGAAACAGCAACCCACTCCAGTATTCTTTCCCGGAGATTTCCATGGACACAGGAGCATGGCTGGCTCAAGTCCAAGGGGTCTCAAAGAGTCAGACATGACTAAGCACATGGCACACACTAATGCAGAAACATAAGTAGTTAATCCTTCAAGATTCTGAGATATTCATCCTCTCACCCACATGGGCATATAGAAACTCCTAAGGCTAAGAATCACTAAATTTCCTAGGAAATTTTATATAGTTGCATTTTTTGTGGTTATTATAAAACATAACACTTCATTTGCACTTACCAAATCTAAAAATCTATATGAAAATTCAATGAATATTAATAGTCTTCACCTTCTCTACTCCCTCCCTTTCTCAAATGCCTGGCATCTATCTTCTGCCTGGACTCACTCTACTTGCCACACTGTCTCTCAAAAAGTCCATGTTTTTGGAGGGTGATGTATTTATTTAGTCTTTTACTCACCAGTCTCTTTGCTTTCATGGAATTCTTCTATAGATTAGAGTGTAATATTTCATCTCTGTGATTTGTCAGAAAAAAATTCAAGTGCCTCTCATTGGGTTAGCTTCTTAAGTTCATGATTTTAACTTCCTAATACAGTTTAGATTTTATGACAACCAGTCACCTCAGCAGCAACCTGAGAGATCTGGGCTAGGTCAAATTTAATAGAAAATGAATCCAGGAAGCTCTGGGGTCAAAGAGAATGAAAGCCACTTGCACAGATCCACTAAGAGACTGAGAAACTCCACTGAGGGCCCTGGATACAGAGGAGACAGTGAGAACTTTTGAGGGGAGAAATGGGGAAGCACACGGGTTCAATGGGAAAAAGAACTCAGAAGGAGGTAAAAACCCAAGCAAATTTTAAGAAATTGTACTTTGGCCTGCACATCATTTCTATTCTCTTTTCTTTGATTTACAGTATTTGTGTTGCATTTATAAGACAGTTAGTTCTTACGAATCTGAATTAAGCACTTTAAAAGAAAAATTATTACTGCTTTCCTTTTAATTGTTTTCCCCAGAAATAAGGGCTTCCCAGGTGGTACTAGTGGTAAAGAACCCACCTATCAATGCAGGAGGCAAAAGAGATGTGGGTTTGATCCCTGGGGATGTGGGAAGATCCTCTGGAGGAGGGTGTAGCAACTGACTCCAGAATTCTTGCCTGGGGAATCCCTTGGACAGAGGAGTCTGGTGGGCTACAGTCCGTGGGGTCGCAAAGAGTAGGACAGGTCTGAAGTGACTTAGCAGGGATGTACGCAGACTCCTTCAGAGAGGGGAGGGCTAACACCCTCCTTGACAGGGTCCCTGACTATCCCCAGATGCATCTGGTGACAGAGATACATGGGGACAATTCAGGGGATTCAAAGCATTCCCCTGCTGGAAGATTCTCACCAGCCCCAGATGTGGCCAAGGCTGTGGGCAGGCCTAGTGTGCAGGCTGACCACAGGGAGAGATTACTCCATGCTGAGATAATCTGCTCAGGAGAAGAATGAGTCCTCTCCACTCAGGAATGAGGCAAAGGGGAGACTGGGTTATTTTTCAAGTGGGTGTTGGAGGAGGAATGAGAGGGAGAGGGAGGGATTAGAAGGGTTAGTGGATTGAGGGTTAGCTTTTAATTTTACATTGAAGAGTCAGTTAACAATGGTTACCAAAGGAAATTAAAAGCCTGGAAGCAGTTGAGGTTTTTGTTATTTCTGAAGTTACGAAACACATCAATGTTGCACAGGCCTGTGTTTAATGTGGTCTAACAATGTGACGGCCTGGGTGGATAGGCTCTGGAGCCCTTTGAATGGATTCCATGAGCAAATCAGCCTTCTCTTTATTACTGTGACCCTCGAATTGTGTGTGCCCATGTCTCTGGCTCTTAAAGGACACAGTCCCAGACGTGTCAAGAAATGCACTCAAGCAATGTGTGTCTGGGGATTTGGGGATTTGAGGGCAAGAAGAAAGGTCTGGCTGAGAATGTGGCTGTGAAGGGGAAGAAAGGAAGAGTCCAGGACAGAATCCTCAAGTGACAGTTAAAAGCAGCAAAGTGACTGCTGATCATTCTTGCGATGAAATTGCCACTCAAATCTCATATCATAGCCAAAATATTACCATGCATTTGTACTTAAATACTTAACTACTTATAGAATGGGCTTCCCTGGTGCCTCAGAAGGTAAAGAATCCACCTGCAGAGTGGGAGACCTGGGTTCGTTCCCTGGGTTGGGAAGATCCCCTGGAGGAGGTTATGGCAACCCACTCCAGGGGAGCCCGCAAGACAGGGAAGCCTTTCGGGCTACAGTCCATGAGGTCTCAAAGAGTCGGACACGGCTGAGTGACTAAGCACAGTACAGTACCTATAGAATATGCTGTGGACGATGCAGCAAGGAGGGGGCTTCTTCACAAGCTTGGTTAGATTGAGTATCTTAAAGGAAGAGCCAATGTCTCAAATCTCAATCTCTTACCAACTAACAGGCGAGTGTCAGATACTGCTTTGAATTATAGAAGAATAAGTGTGCTAACATTTATTAACTTCGTATTACTTCTGGGTCTTTTGTACCAGGAACTCATCTAAAAGTTTTAATTATAATTATTCATGGAAGCCTCACAATGACCTGGTGGGATAGATGCTATTACCTCATTAAACAGAATAGTGGAGGGCAAGAGAAGTAAAGTAACTTGTCCAAGTTCATACAGCTAGGAAGTTATTAATATAGAATTCATTCCCTGACAGACTGACACTGGTTCCCACACTCTTAACCATCACCTCTGCTCACAGCTACCCCATATGTTATTACTTCAAAGAAATGCATTCTTAAAATGAGAGAAAAGTAAATGGACTTCTACATTACTATACCATCCATGTATTTGTTAGATGACAAATGACAATTATAAGCAGCTTCTTTAATTAAATAATGATTTTCAAACAAAGTTGTGTTTCATTATCTATATAAACTCTAACTCAATCTGCACTGCAGAGGGGGCATATGATCCCCAGAACACTTCCATCATGCAAAGCTCCTCCAGGCCTAACCCTATGTGATGAGGAGAAACGCAGGACTCAATTCTAGGGCCCACCCTCCAGTGATATCCATGGGCCCTTTCTTCTCACATATTCTATTATTTTATACCTTCTGATGCTCAACAAGTGGTTGATAGGCTTTCCCATGCCCCTAATAATCCAGGAGATGAAATCCCTTCAGCAGTTTTGGATCCTACAGAAGACTGGATGAACCAAGAGGGTGTGAAATAACGAAAGAGGTGGGTAGACTCTGAGGAAAACGTCACCAGCCTGTTAGCATCACATTTCCCCCTGTTTACTTTTAAATTTTGCTTCATAGAAAAGGCGTAAAAGCTGACCATGTGTCTCCTTGAAGAATGACTCAGATTATATAATAGAAAATTATATTGTTCCCTCAATGTACTTTCCTGTATACACAAACTCTAAAAGAGATTGACTTTAATCTACTAAAAATCACATAGCTGCATGCTCAGTCACTTCAGTCGTGTCTGACTCTTTATGATCCTATGGACTGTAGCCCGCCAGGCTCCTCTGTCCATGGGATTCTCCAGGCAAGAATCCTGGAGTGGGTTGCTGTGCCCTCTTTCAGGAAAAATCATGTATAATGAATCTCAGTTTTTTTCTATATCTGTCATTTCCTTCGTTTCTTATGGATGTGTAGGAAGGCAGATGAATTCCTAACACATATTCTGAGGACAAGTAGAAGGGGAAATTTAAAAATATATCATTCAAACTATTTGTTGAATACCTAAAATGTATTTGCTGAAGATAGTAAAAAAAAAAAAAAAAAAACTTAAGCTTATTCATTTTACCAGCAAGTGTTTGCTAACATGAGATTTTTAATAAGATCATATATAAAATGATGTTCCTTATTATTTAAAAATATTTTAACAACTGTGATGGCAATTTCTCTGTTTCCTGGAACATGAGTCTTTCCAAACAAACTATAAAATCTTACCAGGCTATTACAAGGCCCTTTAAGTTGACCTTCTTTTCTGCCATCTGCCCCATGTAAAAGAAGTTTTGCAGCTACTTGTCTTTGTATAAGCACTTCTCTATTAAATAAACATGCTATGTTCCTCATTAGTAAAGGCGATGGAATATCATTAGTTAAATGTTTCCTATCAGATCATTAAAATTGACAGCTTCAAGTCAACTCAATTTTGGCAGAAGGCAGAATCAGGATAATAAAAAAAAAAAGGGTAAATGACCTGCAGCAAATAGTCTACCAATTCATTTAATTAATTTTTAAAAGAGAAAGAAATTTAAAGATGTCAAAAAGAGTTTACAATGTGACAAGGCAAGTAACAGTCAACATTGTAATCATTGAGTGTAAGGAAAAAGACACAAGAAACACAAGAGTTGGTGGAGGGATTTGCTTCTGGTCAGATGCTTGACAGTCCACACCATCCTACAGGGACAACAGAAAAGATTGATGGCATTGGAGAGTGAAGAGGTTGATAGGAAACATTGTTGAAGAGTGACTACAGGGGAAAACTTGAGGTTACCTTAAGAACCATGTGAGAAAAATAGTACAGCCTTGAAACTTAGTTGCTAGAAGAGGAGAAATAGCTCCACTTTAAAATGAGTTTTTCTCATGATTCACTGTGTGCAATGAGCTCTGAGAATTTGAGGCATTCGTGCTCAACATCAAAGAAAATAATCATAAAGTAATAATGAATAAGTAAAGGCTTCAGCTCTGAGCTAACTTGTCTCACCATAGTTTAAGAAATTTTGTCACATTCAGGAAGCAACACGTTGGTCAAGTGGACTCCCTCATGACCTCTAGGCTTTGGTTAACGTATCCCATCCAAATCTCCCTAAAATTCCTACAGACAAAACCTATACCAGAGGGTCGTCCCTGAATCCATGCTCCAACATGAGTTTAAAGCAAACGTTCACGGAATGGTGTGGTGTATAGGAGAGAATATGGACCTTTGAAGCTGAGGGCATAAGTCTCAGTTCTGTCTCCAATATTTACTGTTTATGTAACTTCAGAAAAGCTTTTTCAAATCTCTGAGGCTCAGATTTCTTATCCTTAAAAATGAGAAAAATGGTGTCTTTGGGTTTCAAGGTGGTCACCACATGGTCCATTATCCAGCTCTGGGTATGTGAAGATCAGAGAAGGGCAGCTGCTATCACCCTGCTAGTTTAGTTAGCCCTGGTACAAAAGTAAAATTGCATCTGTGACATCACCGAAATTACCTAACTAGATCAAACTCTCAAGCAGGACTGACTACACAATTTACAGGGCTTCCCAGGTGGAGTTAGTGGTAAAGAACTCACTTGCCAAAGCAGAAGATATAAGAGATGCACATTCGATTCCTGGGTCAGGAAGATTCCCTAGAGGAGGGCATGACAACCTGCTCCAGTAGTCTTGCATGGAGAATCCCATGGACAGAAAAACTTGGCAGGCTACTGCCCATAGGCATAAGATCACAAATAGTCAAACTTGACTGAAGTGACCTAGCACGTACAAAATGAAAATGTGAGACCTCCTATTCAAAAACTTCAGACTGCTTTAGCAGAGCTTTGAAACAAGCGTGGATCCCTTCTAATCTTGCTGCCCTATGTAATTACACAGGTCACATGCCCATGACACTGATCTTACTCTGAAGTGACCCTTGGAAATTTCAGATCTTGCTTCAAAAACAGGGATAGATAAGTAACCAATACCTATTGATGGTCAACACCTCTTGCTTCAGCAGAATCTAATAATACAACAACATTCTTACTGACAATCTGGATACATATAGTAAAGGAGAATCATCAGCCTGTTTCTTTTCCCTAGTTGTGTTTAGTGCCTTGGGTCAAACGTCCCAAAGAAATGCATTTAAGACTCAAGTCTTGTTGAGAAAAAGCTTCCATCAACCCTCTTCCTTTTGTAGTAAAATCTACTCTTGGAAGTAGAAAATGAATTAGAGGAAACAAAATAAACATTAGAAAACTTGAGGCATTTTGAACAATGATCAGAGAGGAAAATGTGTTAACAAATGTAATTCTGTTTAGGACTGCAAAATGAGAATACAGCTTTCATTAATACGCTGGGCTGAATCCAGGCTTTTGTCTGATTGATATGGAGAATCCCCGCTGTGAGGTTGGGAAAGAGATGGAGATTTATGCACACTGGTATTTTTTACAGTTATGTTCATGACTCCAGAGGCTCAAGAAGATTTAATAAATCAAATAAATAAATAAGCAGAAGAAGCATCTTATGATCACTTCGTCATGCAACATTTCCACTATTGTCCAAGAGATTTCCACATGCACAGCAAGGAAAGAAGATGGCTCTCTTGCTACCCATTAGTTGAAGAAAAATGTCTAGCTTTGATAATGATGTAATATGGCTTTCACCCCCTGAACTTCAGAGAAACATATTTAATCTTTACCAATGTCCCCTTACGAGCAAAGATGCATTTTCCACTTTTAATCTTGGTTGACCAGCTTGTGAATACTTTGTAAGGGAGAAGTCATTGCTCTGGTTTGGGCTTTTTATGTGGTAAATAATTTCAACTCTGAGAGAGTCTGAAAAATAACTGTACCACTTGGGGAATCACTTTTTGCTTTGAAAAAGAGAGGAAAAGAAAGAGAAAGAAAAGGAAGGAAGAAAGATATGATACTTCTGAGCCCAGCAAAAGTCAACTGACAGAAATGAAATGCTTAATGCTTAAAAACGGGTCACTGAAATTCTGTTATAATTTAAGGAATCATAAGATCATATGATTTTAAACTGAGAGGCTTCAAAGAAATCAGAGGCCAAAACTTTATTTCATAGGTAAGGACTAAAGCCCAAGGAAATTAATTTACTTACTAAACACTGCTAGTTTATGTACTCATTCCAGTTTTCCAGTTACATTCCTGTACTTTTCCTCCATGACCTCCCTATAGAGTTCATTTCAGGGAAAGCTTTAAACAGAACCTCCTCTCCCAGAAAATTATGTGGGACCAGATTTATAAATATTATCACATGATAATTTACTCATCTGTTTATTTATTAAATAAATTATCTGGATCTTTCAAAGACTATATCCCAAGCCCCGTGTTACATTTGGGACTGAAATAGAGACCCTGCTCTGGAGTGCGAGAGGTGAAAAACAAGGGGAAAAATACAGACATCAAAATGAAATGCAATTGGTATCTAGGGAAGCCTGTGAGTTGGCATGAGATACAGTTTGTATGGACAATGCACAGTAACTGAACAGGTACAGACAGGGAAGCTACCCTAAAATTGAGGCCTGGATTCTGGAGCCAGATCACCTGGCTTCAAGTGCCAGCTCTGCCACTCGATAACTCTGAACTCTTAGAGAAGTTTCTTAACATTTTGAGGTTTCAGTTTCTTCCTCAGTAAAATGCAAATTAATAATATTACCCAGCTCATACGGCAGTGTTACGAGAATTAAAAGAGTGGATCCATTTGATGACATTTAGAACAGTCTTTGGCAAATGGTTAGCACCAGATAAATGTTAGCCTTTTTATGAAGTTACAGAAACTAAACTTACCCACTGAAATGACTTATACTTGCCCTACAATGGGGTGTATTTCTCTAGCTTCAAAATACATGAAAGCTAGTATTTCAATCATATTATCCTAAACTAAGGGATAAAGAGCAAACCTTTTAAAAACATGGAAATTCTGGTTTTTCTTTATGATTTATTACAGTATATTTAGCAGCCCTAGATCATGAGTTCTGTTATGAGGTATCTTTTTGGCAAAAAGAAAATGCAAAACAACATCAGAATGTCTTATCAGTTGTCCAGGGCAACTCTTTTTACAATATAATATTAAAATAAACAGGGTTTATTTTATGGTACAGAACTCAAAGACTGGCAACATCAAAAGCCACTGTTCACTGCTGCTGCTTCTCTATGTGTCTCTACCCAGGTTGCATAAACAGGAAGCAGTTCTTGTGAAATGGAAGGAATGTGGGAACTAGAGTCAAACGTCTGGCGTCTCAAGGCTGGCTCTACCAATTCCTTCCTTGCTGGAGCACAGAAAGTTGCTTAAACTGTCTGGGCCTTAGTTTCATCATCCTGAAATTGGGGATGATTATATGAGAGCATAATTTACGTGAAGGTGTGTGAAGCCATAGATTTGTGACAAAACTATAAAACAGTATAATCATTTATTATAGTTACTTTAATTTCTGTTTACTCATTTCCTAGGCTTTGGACCAAGGTAAACTGTTTATGTCTGACCAGGATTATATGCATTATTGTAAGATAACTCACTCATTTGTTTATTTATTAAATAAATTAGCTGGGTCTTTCAAAAATTACATCCCAAGCCCCCCATGTTACATTTGGGGCTGAAACAGAGACTCTGCTCCTGATGGCAAGAGATGAAAAAAAGGAAACAAAACGAAAAAACAGAGACCTCAAAATGAAATGTAGTTAGTATCTACGGAAGCTCATGAGTTTGGCCTTAAATACGGTGTGTATGGACAATGTACAGTAACTACACAGTATAAACATACATTATAAATAGAAGGCGAGCCAGGGGGTGGGGGTGTGGTGGGAATGGGGAACAGCCAGCCTTTCTGTTTCCATCTTTTGCTTCCAGTTACATCCCCATGCTTCTCCTCTGAAACAGTAGGAAGTAGTCAAATATCATTATTTACATTTTGACTGAGCTTGAGTCACACCGATGTGTTACCTCTCTTAGGAGTTCGCATTATACCCCTAATGTGTTCCCTCCCTTACTTATTTGGCATTTAATTTCCATTTAAAAGCATTAGTTACTTAAAAGTGAAGCTGCAGATAGATTGGTTTCAGCATTTTGGAGTGTGAAAGCATCATTCGGAAGGCACTTCAGAGGTACCTGGAGTGATGGAGGCAGAGCCTCAGCTCCTTCTTCCCCTCTTCACACCTCTCTCCTTTAATCTTAGTGTCTCTGAATATTCTGGCCGAACACTTCCTCTGTGCTCACAGTCAGATGCTCTCTCCTCTGCCTTCCCCGTGCTCACCTTTCTGCTTGGGGTACTCCTCCCCATAGGATAAGCGGCTTTCATCTCTGGTTCAAAGTTTCTCTTGATGAAAACCCCCAGAACTTATGGCACCCACCTTAGAATGAGCCAATAGAGGCAACAGCTCTCTCATTTTGGAGGACGAGAACCTGAAATGGGATTGAAGGGGGTAGGGAAGGATATGAGCTTCCCAGGTGGCTCAGTGGCAAAGACTCTGAATGCAAAGCAGGAGACATGGGAGACATGGGTTCGATCCCTGGGTCAGAAAGATCCCCTGGAGGTGGAAATGGCAACCCACTCCAGTATTCTTGCCTGGAGAATTCCATGGACAGAGAATCCAGGTGGGCTTCAGCCCATGGAGTTGCAAAGAGTTGGACATGACTGAGCATGGACGCACGCAGGAGAGAACGGAGGAATTTATTGACAAGATTAGAGTTGATGGGGTTCTCGGGCTTGGAGCGGACAGCAAGCAGTGAAATTGTGATAATGTGAGGCCATATGTTTGATACTACATGATTGTAGTAAGAAAAAGTACAGGACATCTTGAAATTGTCTCTAATACTCTGCCTCATAATGGTGTTGGGGTATCAAGGTGGGGTGCTCTATACTGGGTGGCTTATTCTCGCTAGCAAGTGTGCACACATAACCCATAACTTTAGGGGCACTGAATCACTGACTCACTTGGTGTTTCTGAGTAGGAAACATCAAATTGCTGGGAGTGCAGTGTCCTGTGCTCATCGTGTGCTGGCTTAGATGAGGGAAGTAGGTTCATGATGACCTACTGTGAAAATAAGTCCTATGTCCCACAACGGAATTGATTGTGTAACTCTGTCCCTTGAGTAGCAGAGACTTGTCTTAAAGGCATGATTACAGCAGCTCTAAAGAGAAGTTATCAAGGCCTCTCTGATAGCCCCACTCTTTGTCTAAAATGCCACACAGAGTAGCCAGGAATTCTCTGGTTTTCTTTCTCTGTTGTTGGTTGGTTGGTTTAGGTGGACTTTCTCCTCCTTATTTTTCTACATTTTTCAGTCCATTGGTATTTTGAGAGTTTTTACCTAGTTAAGATTTGTATGTTTCTCCAATGTTTGGTTTTGCTGTTTGGTTGCTTACTTTGTTCTAAATTTCTGCATGTTTATTTGATTTCATATCACATTTATCATTCATCTATAAATGGAAATAGAAAGTTGTAGGAGTCCACCTCCTGGGTCAAAGGAGAGATACTTGCTTTTTCTCTTGGTTGATACAGGGTCTTACTAAGCCACCTTTCAGATCCTTAGTAATGACACTAAAGGAGGCTTTTAATCGCAACATCAATAAGCAAGGAAACATGAACAGTTCTTTAAAATCAAATTAGTGATTTTGGAACTCAGAACAAATCAAGGTCAAATTACTCATGAAGAAAAGCAGTATGAGACTCTCCAAAAGTAAATTTAAGAGAATCAATTATTCTTGCAAGACAGTTAGAGGCTTCTATAAGGAAATTTGAGATTAAAACTACATAGCCTCCAATACAATTTTCCTGATAATCTTCCTAAGAGATGACATACTTCTTAGTTTAACCAAGATATTTGTGTGCTATATATCAGATTTAATATTTAAGATTTAATATTTCAAGCAGTTTAGCTTGAAAAGGATAAGATTAGCAAGGAAATATATACTAACCTCTTCTCCTTATTTTAAGAGATTCAAAGAAGATAAATGGCCCAAGACCTGATAACTAATAAATAAGTAATTGGATCTGATGTCAAAACGTGATCTGTATGAGTCTAAACCAGTCCTCTTTTGGCCATGATGCTGGTGGAAGAAGGTCTTGTAAATCTCTTCAAATCCCTGATTTAGGAAGAACAAGGTATCATTAAGGCAGATTGGAAGTTATTGAACTCAGGCTCTTATATTAATTCATTCTCTTTCACAAAGCAAACTTCCAACCCATTGCTTAAGGGACCACCCTACAAATAACTCTGTTCCATTGATAGTTCCTATCCAACTGAACTTGCTATCATTAGGAATAGAAATAGTGTCAGAAGCCTCTTGTGACCGACTTCAAATCCCTTTAGTCTCGCCTCCTATTCCAGCCACTCTAGTCCACCAATGCAAGATTATTTATACGTTTTTCATGGGGCTTCCATCTACTTGCCTCATACAGAGCCTCCAACTTCTTGTTTCCTACACTCAGCTTATAATCAGACCTAAAGTAATTCTCTTTCTTGATGGATTGGGCTACTTAACCCAACTCTATAGTTCAGTGAAATTTAACCTTGTCAGCAGTATCCAGTTTCATATTACATCAGTCTATCATAGAAATCTATACACTATAATAAATATAAGTAGAAATATTGAAAACTAACTGGTAGGATAAAAACTTGAATATTTTGTGTAAATTACAATCTTGTTTAAACTATTTTGCCTTTACACCTGTTTATTTGACAACAAGAACAATGCATCTCATTAAACATGCATCAGTTTAACTTAGTAATAATTTTTGTTGGTTTCAACATTAGATTCAGTAATGTATATAATACTTTATGCTGAGAGGGCACTACCAGAGAATTAAATGAAAAAAATGAAGGACTGTGTTTGTCTACACAATTTATAACTGTCTACACAATTTTTAATTTTTCAGTGTTTCAGGTACTATTGCTGTGTAACAAACCACCCAAAGTTGAAAGGAAAACAATCATTACATTATGCTTACAAATTCTGTGGGTTAGAAATTCATACTACGAACAACAGGAATGGCTGCTGAACTTTGCTCTACAATGTTTGAGATCTCAGCTGGGAAGACTTTAAGGCTGACGTGATTCAACAGCTGGGACTAAATTATCTGGAGACATCTTCCCTCACGTATCTGGTGGTTGGAGTTGGCTATTGGTTGGAACCTCAGCTTGGCTGAGAATCAGAACACCTGCATGCACCGTCTTCATATAGTCTGTCTCTATGAGCTAGTGGGGCCTTCCTCACAGAATGGTGGTGGCCATGTCCCAAGAGCAAATGTCCCTAAAGAGGAAACGAGTAGTGCATGGCATTTTTATGATGTAGCCTCAAAGTCAGTGTCATTTTCTCCATACTCTATTACTTGATACAGTCCAAAGGCATACCAGTACAGGAAGAGAAAAGATGGACTTTCCCATTCAATGGGAAGAGTATTAAGGTTTTGAGGGCAGTTAGAAATGTGATCCGACTTTTATCTGACTATAAGGAAAGCATGCAGGCTATCTTTGGAAAATACAGTGTGTCCGTCTAACCTCTGGCCACAAAATCTCACATCCCTTCTACACTCCCACAGGGCAGATACACTCATTCTCTTCCCTGAGATTTCCAAGTCTCATTCTATTTTGGCACCTGCTTGAAATCTAATATTGCCTCATCTATTCAGGTCCAGGATCTTCACTGATGGCTTAGACAGTAAAGAATCTGCCTACAATATGGGAGACCCAGGTCTGACCAACCCTTGGGTTAAGATCCCCTGGAGAAGGGGATGACAACCCGCTCCAGTATTCTTGCCTGGAGAATTCCACGAACAGACGCTGGGAGCATCTGTTTGTGAACTGTCTCTGTGGAAGCCATGTGGAAAAGACCTGAGAGGACCTTGAGGAGCTGAGGGCAACCAGTACGGAAATGGGCACATCAGTCCTCCAACTGCAAGGACCTGAATTCTGCCAAGAACACAAATAAACAGAAAAAGGTTTTCCCTAGAGACTCCAGATAAGAATTTGGTGTGGCCAGCACCTTAATTTTAGGCTTCCAATACTCTTGAGTAGAGAATTCAGCCATACACTGCAAACTCTGATTCACAGAACTGTGAGCTAATAAATGAGGCTGTTTTAAGCTGTTAAATTTATAGTAATTTGAAAAGAAGCAATAGAAACTAATATAGTCACCCAGGAAATGAGACTGTTATCTGAACAAGGGGTTGAGAATGAGCTTGACATAAGTAAGGGATGTGGGATAAAGGAGAACTCACATTAAACTTAGGCTTACCCGGTGGCTCAGATGGTAACGAATCTACCTGCAATGCAGGAGATCCAGGTTTGATCCCTGGGTCGGGAAGATCCCCTGGAGAAGAAAATGGCAACCCACTCCAGTATTCCTGCCTGGAGAATTCCATTTTTATTTCCAGAATTCCACTCGCTTAAAACATTGTGGAACAACAGGGAGAAAGTCTTCCCAATGAGCCAACATGTAATGATAAGATTAAGTTCCTGGGGGAAGGGTCTCATGTTTGGTGGGCAGTCAGAAATGCTATCTGACTTTTATCTGACTTGAAGTGATGAAGACTAACTAGATTTTTAAAACCAAAAGCAATTTTAGACTTTTTAAAATTTACTTGTTTTTAGCAAAGAATTTTTGTTCTTGATGTTGGTAGTGGTAGCTATGCTTTGTATTTTAAATAAACACAACATTTTGTGTTACAACTCACTCTTAATATACTAACTGTTAAAGAAGTGCTTATAATTCAGACAAAGAAGAGACCATCAATAGTAGGAAAATGCTAAACTGTCTGTATCCTCTAGTTTAGATTATCTTATCTGTTAAAATGAAAAGTGTATCCTGAGGCACAAAAAAAAAAAAAAAAAAAAGAGAGAGAAGAGAAACATAAAAAGTGTAAATTGAACTTTTGCCTTGTGTTGCATCTCTGCTGTTTACCAAAATCAATTTACTTCTGTTTGTTTTACTGTCTATCTGCTGAAAACATATCTGAATCCAACGAAAATGTGAAACATGTGATTTAAAATAGTTTGAGAAAGGAAAAAGGAAGCATCCTGTTAAATGTTAAAAACGGGTTCTGTGGTGAATTGTATACATGCACCACATCAAAAGTAAATCGAAGTTAAAATAAATAATGTTACACTGAAAGTTGAAAGAATATAGCAAATCATAAAGATGCTTGTATACTAATTGAGAGTATTTTAATTGTTAAAAGATTTAGAGGAATAAACATCATAGATGGGAACACAGTACTGAAAGATCAGTGCCGGTTCTGGTTTTCCTTTCTAGTGGCTTGGCACAGCAGCTGTGCTGAGCTCCAGCCTCGCCTTCAGAAACAGAAGCAACACTGTTCAAAGGATTAATCAGTGGCCCATCCATAGGAGGCCTTGGGACGGCCACATCTGCAGCCCCAAAAGCTGTTACAGAAGATGTGTGCCCTCAGTCCTTGCTGAGCTGCGTTGCTACAAAGGCAGCAGTTCCTGGAAGCTGTGCCCTTTAGAGCTAGGCTTGGTTTGTTTCTGTCTCCCTTGTCTGCAGGGCTCTTGATCACACCGACTTCACTGTTCCTCCCGCTTCTGTTGCAATGAGTAACAGAGCAGTAAAATGACCTCTACCAAACTAGTCTCTTTTCTTATTCATGCTGGTCTATACTACATGGCTAACATGGATCAAGAGAAAAAAATATTTTCTTCAGGAAAGAAAGCATTTAGATGTTGTATGCCCCTCTCTCCAGTCCTGTTGAATTCATGTGAATTGAATTGCAATGCATTTTACAATGTAATTTATCAATTTTCAAATTGTGTACAAAAGTCCTCTAGGAGTCAATGAAGATATATAAGCATTGGTCAGGCCTTGGGTATTCTGAGAAACAAAAATATCTGGGTGTGTGTATGTCTTCCAAAGATCAGATCAGATCAGATCAGTCGCTCAGTCGTGTCCGACTCTTTGCAACCCCATGAATCGCAGCACGCCAGGCCTCCTTGTCCAGCACCAACTCCCGGAGTTCACTCAACCTCACGTCCATCGAGTCAGTGATGCCATCCAGCCATCTCATCCTCTGTCATCCCCTTCTCCTCTTGCCCCAATTCCTCCCAGCATCAGAGTCTTTTCCAATGAGTCAACTCTTCGCATGAGGTGGCCAAAGTACTGGAGTTTCAGCTTTAGCATCATTCCTTCCAAAGAAATCCCAGGGCTGATCTCCTTCAGAATGGACTGGTTGGATCTCCTTGCAGTCCAAGGGACTCTCAAGAGTCTTCTCCAACACCACAGTTCAAAAGCATCAATTCTTTGGCGCTCAGCCTTCTTCACAGTCCAACTCACATTCATACATGACCACAGGAAAAACCATAGCCTTGACTAGATGAACCTTTGTTGGCAAAGTAATGTCTCTGCTTTTGAATATGCTATCTAGGTTGGTCATAACTTTCCTTCTAAGGAGTAAGCATCTTCCAAAGATACATCATATTAATTTTGAATCCACATTTTTCTTCTTTCTTCAAAGTTTATCTCATCCTCACCTTCAAGGGTCACATTAATTGTTAAGTGTTGAAAGCAAAGACACCAGATGGGGAAAAAAGTACTTGTTTTTGTAAGTGGATAATCTGTTAAATAAATAAATATCATTGGACATTTCTAATATCCACCATGGTACATAAAAAAGTTCTCTAGGTTTTGCATATAATACCATATTTAGTCCTTAACACTGTATGATAAATATTAGTATCTATATTTTATAAATTAAAAAATTAACTTCTGATGTATTAGTTCATTCATCTATTTTTCCCTAAAATATATGTTTTGATTATCTATTCTACACCATTCAGGGACAAGGACATGGGGATAAAACAGAAATAGCTGTGAAAAGAAGAGAAGCAAAAAGCAAAGGAGAAAAGGAAAGATATACCCATTTGAATACAGAGTTCCAAAGAATAGCAAGGAGAGATAAGACAGCCTTCCTCAGTGATCAGTGCAAAGAAATAGAGGTTCATTCTTTCATTAGATTCCCAAAAGAAAGCAATAATTGTGCTATAGTTATTAAGTAGAAGATCTAATATTCAAGTCTAGGTTCTCCTGATGCCAGAGCCAGGGATTCACCCCCTTTTCTTTATCAGTCTTTCTCAATAAAGGAGAATAAATCTGGTGTCAGAAGCCAGTCAGGCATTTTACATTTGACCTCGCGGTGTCCCAGATACAGTAGATACCAAGAGGGCAAAGAACGCTTTCTCTTCACTTAGGTTCTAGTTCTAGATCCTTAGGAGCATGGGTTTAATATTATCTTCAATTATTCCATTATCCAATGGAGTGGTCATTTCAGTTCTAGTAATATCTTCAGTCAACCATTTAGTTACCAAGTAAATAGGTCCAGCAGTATGGATTCTCAATGTACCCAGTAATTAAGGACACAGTTGATATAAACACTTGTTAGTGTTATTATTTTATAAACAATTCTTTTGGTCAAGGTTTCATTTTTTTGTCTGTTGACTCTACATTTTAAAAGATTGCTCACATTGGGGTACACGTGTCTCTTTCCCTTCTGGTTTCCTCAGTGTGTATGCCCAGCAGTGGGATTGCTGGATCATAAGGCAGTTCTATTTCCAGTTTTTTAAGGAATCTCCACACTGTTCTGCATAGTGGCTGTACTAGTTTGCATTCCCACCAACAGTGTAAGAGGGTTCCCTTTTCTCCACACCCTCTCCAGCATTTATTATTTGTAGACTTTTGGATCGCAGCCATTCTGACTGGTGTGAAATGGTACCTCATAGTGGTTTTGATTTGCATTTCTCTGATAATGAGTGATGTTGAGCATCTTTTCATGTGTTTGTTAGCCATCTGTATGTCTTCTTTGGAGAAATGTCTATTTAGTTCTTTGGCCCATTTTTTGATTGGGTCATTTATTTTTCTGGAGTTGAGCTGTAGGAGTTGCTTGTATATTTTTGAGATTAGTTGTTTGTCAGTTGCTTCATTTGCTATTATTTTCTCCCATTCTGAAGGCTGTCTTTTCACCTTGCTAATAGTTTCCTTTGATGTGCAGAAGCTTTTAAGGTTAATTAGGTCCCATTTGTTTATTTTTGCTTTTATTTCCAATATTCTGTGAGGTGGGTCATAGAGGATCCTGCTGTGATGTATGTCAGAGTGTTTTGCCTAACTGTTTATAATAGCCAGGACATGGAAGCAACCTAGATGTCCATCAGCAGATGAATGGATAAGAAAGCTGTGGAACATATACACAATGGAGTATTACTCAGCCATTAAAAAGAATACATTTGAATCAGTTCTAATGAGGTGGATGAAACTGGAGCCTATTATACAGAGTGAAGTAAGCCAGAAGGAAAAACACCAATACAGTATACTAATGCATATATATGGAATTTAGAAAGATGGTAACAATAACCCTGTGTACGAGACAGCAAAAGAGACACTGATGTATAGAACGGTCTTATGGACTCTGTGGGAGAGGGAGAGGGTGGGAAGATTTGGGAGAATGGCATTGAAACATGTAAAATATCATGTATGAAACGAGATGCCAGTCCAGGTTCGATGCACGATACTGGATGCTTGGGGCTAGTGCACTGGGACGACCCAGAGGGATGGTATGGGGAGGGAGGTGGGAGGAGGGTTCAGGATGGGGAACACATGTATACCTGTGGTGGATTCATTTTGATATTTGGCAAAACTAATACAATTATGTAAAGTTTAAAAATAAAATAAAATTTAAAAAAAATAAAAGATTGCTTACAAAAAGAATGGATTTTTAAAAGAGGATCATAAATCTAGACTATTGTGTGACTGCAGTCTTCTTCCGCAAATAAATATATTTTCCTGCCAAATAAATCAATAATCAATGTCATACGTAAGTCTAAAACTAATTAAACAGAATATGTTAAGAACTAATTTATCATCTCTTTTTCACTCCTCAACCAATTCAGGAAAGGGAAATAATTCCATCCCAGTTGTGGCACATACTGGTCAAAAGTCAGGAAACTCACATATTTTGGGGTGATATGATTCAGCCACCTATTCACAAGCAGGTTTAAAAACACACACATATCTAATAGCAAGTGACAAAGAAAAGCCAGAAGCACCCAATTTTGATGATCAGAACTTACTTCTTTTCCTAATAAAGAATGTGTCACAGCTTACTAGAGGCCCAAGTGACCACATACCATGTTGTTTCAGGGACAATTGATTAGTGCAGTGTCTTGCTGACTCAGCCCCCTCCAAATGAATGCCTACCTTCCACTGATAATGCGTGCATGAGCCCACTGAGTGGCTTCATGTCCAACTCTTTGAAACCCTATGGACCATGGCCCCTCAGGTTCCTCTGTTCATGGGGTTCTCCAGGTGAAATTACTGGAGTGGGCTGCCACGTCTTCCTCCAGGGGATCTTCTGGACCCAGGGATCGAACCTGGGCCCCTCTTAACGTTTCCAGCATTTGTAAGCCAGGTTTTTTTTTGTTTTTTTTTGTTTTTTTTTTTACCACTAGCACCACCTGGGAAACCCTCATTGATAATAGCTACCCTTAAGTTACTTTGCCAACAAAGGTTCGTCTAGTCAAGGCTATGGTTTTTCCCGTGGTCATGTATGGATGTGAGAGTTGGACTGTGAAGAAAGCTGAGCGCTGAAGAATTGATGCTTTTGAACTGTGGTGTTGGAGAAGACTCTTGAGAGTCCCTTGGACTGCAAGGAGATCCAACCAGTCCATTCTGAAGGAGATCAGCCCTGGGATTTCTTTGGAAGGAATGATACTAAAGCTGAAACTCCAGTACTTTGGCCACCTCATGCGAAGACTTGACTCCTTGGAAAAGAGTCTGTTGCTGGGAGGGATTGGGGGCAGGAGGAAAAGGGGACAACAGAGGATGAGGTGGCTGGATGACATCACTGACTCAATGGACATGAGTCTGAGTGAACTCTGGGAGTTGGTGATGGACAGGGAGGCCTGGTGTGCTGCGATTCATGGGGTCGCAAAGAGTTGGACACGACTGAGTGACTGAACTGAACTGAACTGACTGAAGCTTAAATTTCCTTGGAGATAAACTGAAAACAGCACTGAAAGAAGTCAAAAAAGATTTATGCATGCAGTCTTTAATTCCAGTGCTTGAATGATTTTGTCTGGTTATTGAAAAGACTAAACATTCTGGAATGAAATTTTGGTGGTTGCATGCATGTCAACTTACTTGCTGCAAATAAACCAAGGGTATATTGCAAGAGTTGTATATGTCATGTAACGGTTCAGCTTGCTTTGTTTCCCAGAATCTCAAGAGAAGCTGCTGTAGTCTCTATTGGTGCTCTGTTTATGCTGTTGCAAGACCTGAGAGCTACCCTCTCCCTCCAAACCATGTCAATTAAATTAACCTGTATCAGGAGATATGGCACCCCTGAGTGGTACAAAATGCTGCAGTGCTCTGAGAGTGCCTTTAGAGCCAGTCTTGAACACATCATGAAATATATACCTCTCTTCACTAATGAAAATGGAGCCACATTTTCCTGTTCTTTCAGCCAGATGGGGTTATGATTGGTGTGTGCTTGCCTTTTACATTAATATTTGATTCCATAATAAGAACCACATGAGACAATTTCAGTTTATTAGTTCTTCAGTTGCCAATATGGCTTTTGTACAACTAATAAAATAAATAAAAATATTTCCCCTGTGTTTTTTCTTATAAAATACACTTGTTATGTAAAGGATAAACACATACCAGTCAAAACCTGATCTGGCACAAGCAATATTGTCTTGCTTTTTCTTCTTTAATAGAAAACAAAGGAGACATATTTATTAGTTTCCTAATAGCATGGTTGGCTCACACTGGCCTATATGTACACATCAGATATTGGAGGCATTTATTTAAAAAGAAATGGCTTATGCTGACATGGTAAAATTTTCAAAACCTTATTACAAATAAAAATACATTTCCCAGGAAATCATGTAAGGAAAGAAGTGAAAACAGTGAAAAGCTGCTTGTCCTCTCAATGTCCATGGTAATTCAGCCATGGCTACCTTCAAGATCAACCCCTAAAAAAGCATTGCCAGTTCTGGACCTTTTCTGCTATACCAAGAAGTCCAACATGAACCATGCTAACATGCCTAAGGTCAGGGATCTACCATTCATTGAGCCTAGGCTCAGATTTTGAGATTAAGTGGAAATGTCCTCTTTTGAGTACACCTCTTTTGAGCGTAACTCACACCACCCTGAAACTTGTCATTAGTCATCAGTTTACATAAATCCCTCTTAGGTAATAACAATAAATTCATAAATATTCCCCTTCAATATATGAATGCTCAACAGAGCAATGTTGTAAGAACAGAGCAATGTTGTAAGAGCAGATCTGCAATGGAAGTTGGTTTTCTTCTTGGTCATCTTTCTGAGGAAGTATCTATGAGCAAACAATATTAATGGGGAACCACTTTACCTCTGTTAAGACATCACACTTCCATGAGTTGATATGGATCTTCCACCAAGCTTATGAAATCTATCTGAGGTCCTGTTCCTTCATTTCCTATTTTCAGTATTCAGAGACCTTAAAAAATGAAGAGAGAGTCACAGGAAATTTTCTAAATTAAGGTTGAACTTACTAAAGAAAACAAGTAAGCATTTGAGAAATGACTCTTTCCCTAAAACTCTTCATTCTTGCAAAGAAGAGGCTACACCACATAAGACTTGAATTATACTGCATAAGACTTGAATTTAATTAAATGGTTGCAAGAAATACTTTTATAAAGCTAAACTTTACTCATTTGTAAAAGAATAAAACCTGTCCATGTTGTTTCAATAAATTTTGGTGAAGAAAATTCCATTTGCTTAAACTCTTCCATTCCCTGGTTTGATCATTTTCTATCATTCCATCCTGAGAAATACAGAAAAAAAAAAAAAAAAAAAAAAGCATTCTTCTACCTGAACCTTATAAAGCCTACATATCATATAAGCATGAACATCTGTCTTAAAGGAAAAAAAATAAGGACATGTACTCTTTAAATAAGCCCAAAAGATACTTTTCTCATCACCAACAGGTTTGTAACTGGTAAAGATATGGAATATATGAAAAATGATTAAGCAGTGCAAGGGAAACACAGTTTGTTGGGGTAACAGACATATTGCTTTAACTTCAGCATTTTGTGTATGTACAAATATATGTATATGTATACATATTTTATATGTATGTATTTATTTATTATGTAATGAAAATAGTGCAAGAGATATAAAAGACAGAATGCATTTGGGTGAAATATCTTAGAAGAAAACAGTTGTTTCCAATAGGTTTCAAGATGGAATAGAAGGGAGAGGGTTGAACTGAGTCGTTTTCCCACTGCTTCATGGCACGGACTCATAAAAGGAGTCTGAGGGGCACTGAGGATTAACTTTGACCTTCCCATGGCTTCACAGAGTCCAGGTCAACCTGGAGAAACTGGGAGTGTTACTACACAGGGGAGAGCAATGCGATACAGCCCTGGTGTTCCGTCTGACATAGACAGCCGACAAGAGCCTTCCACAGTCATGTCGCTTCTCTTTCTATGTCAGGGTTAAGGTCATCTTTAGGGCACGGTGAGGAAATGTGGAGGCCAGGGCTGTCTGCACCACAGCTGGGCTGTGAGAAACAGGGGGTTTCAGTGTCTAGCCTCTGGATACCACACAGCCTAACCTTTACCTACCTGTCCTCACCCCAGTACACGACAAATATAAAATAAAATCAGACATTTCAGAGCAGTGGACTAGCTAGATCAAGGGTGGACATTCCTAAAATGCAGTAAGACCTTCAGAAAAAGGTAAGCAATAAAGGCAGAGCTTTGTTATTTAGCTATAGTCATGGTCTCCTATGTTTAGTTATTTTGGGGTGTGAGGGAGAACGGTTGGGGAGCCAATATGTAGAAACTGAATTTTAATTATTATTTTGGTACATGTGGGGCTGAAATATTGACCTATTTATAAACCCGCAAGTTACTGAGGACTGAGTTTGCAAATATAAGTAGTTTCATATCTACTATATCTTATTCATGTTATTTTCTTTAGTAATGGCTCACTCTCCTGGAATACAAGACAAAGCAATGAAGCTGACACTGGAAGGGAAGAAAAGAGAAGCAAATATTTTACTTAGGATTCTGGAGCTAGTGAACTCATCTAAGAGAACAGAAACCTAATTATCAAAATCACAGTTATGAAAATAGCATTAATAAAAGTTAGCATGGACCAAATGGTTATTCTGTGCTTTGTGTTGCCTTTACGCTTTGCATATGGTAGCTTGCCAATCTTTACTGCATACCTATGTGTCACTATGGTTATTATTATTATTATTATTATCATTTTGATACAACGAGAACACTGAGATGGTTTTTCATACTTCATGTGATTTTCCTACACTTACCCACAAAGTGACTGAAGAGTCTTAATGTGTTCATGGGGTTCAATAACAGCAAAGTGCTATGGCCCTTTTTACAATGAGGGGAACATGTTACTCATGGTGCCTGTGAGACCATTGGACTTCTCTGAGATTTTATAAATGTAGGTTCTTAGATTTACCATGCTATGCCAATCCAGAAGTCCTTTCATTGTAAATAATAGAGAAGGACTGATACTCCACATGGAGAAGGCAATGGCACCCCACTCCAGTACTCTTGCCTGGAAAATCCCATGGACGGAGGAGCCTGGAAGGCTGCAGTCCATGGGGTCGCTAAGAGTCGGACACAACTGAGCGACTTCCCTTTCACTTTTCACTTTCCTGCACTGGAGAAGGAAATGGCAACCCACTCCAATGTTCTTGCCTGGAGAATCCCAGGGACGGGGGAGCCTGGTGGGCTTCCATCAATGGGGTCGCACAGAGTCGGACACGACTGAAGCGACTTAGCAGCAGCAGCAGCAGATACTCCACAAACTGGTGCAGAGCCATGCCATGTATAGGACAAGAATACAGCTATCAGTAAGCCATAGTTTCAGGGACACTGGAAGGTTTGCTTATACTCAGAGATTTCCCTCCAGAGAAATGAGCTCAGGCTTTCCAATCAGACAAAGCTAGGATCAAATACTAATTTTATCATAGTTATTATGACCCTGAGCTGAAGTTTCTTACTTCATCCATGAGTTGTCGTGAAGATGAAACAAGGCAGTGAGTTTCAGTGCTTTAAATGTGAAGTCTATTCTGTTTTCCTTTGTCTTCCCCTTCTTTCTCTTTCCTATGATTTAACATGTTAGGGAGGTATTTTCATATTCTGAGTGATAAAAATATATGAAAGTCTTAGAAACTGCCCTCGAGGAACTCGCTATTGAATGTTATCTTTTGTGACCCAGTGAAAAAGGCAGAGGCTTCCTCAGTGGCTCAGATGGAAAAGAATCCACCTTCAATGTGGGAGGTCTGGGTTCTATCCCTGGGTTAGGAAGATCCTCTGGAGGAGAAAATGGCAACCCACTCCTGTATTCTTGCCTGGAAAACTCCTTTGGATAGAGGAGCCTGGAGGGCTACAGTTAATGGGGTCATGAAGAGTCGGACACAACGGAGTCACTAACACACACACACACAGAAAAGGCAATATGAACTCTGAAACACTTCTCAGTCATTTGGAGTATTTTTCCTGGCTAACAGTAGAAATAAAAACCTCAGGAACTGATACTAATATTTAGCCTATACAAAATAGCACTAATTTCACATTGTTTTAGGAAGGAGAAATTGCATTGTCGATGGAATTTATTATCTCTTGGTCTTCTCCTGTTTCTCACCATGTTCCTATAAAGTTTCTGATAGTTAAAGAAAATTGGGAATCTTAGAAACTGACTTTCATTTATAACCTGCTGATTCACCTAGATCAGGTTACTGGGAAGAAATCCAAGTTAGACCTCCTGACCTACCCGAAACAGCATGAAGTATGCCCTGCCACTAAATCCTGATTCCTGTGTACCTCACCCTGTCACTAAATATGATTTAGAGGAACCTTTAGAAAGTCAGGTATAGGATTTAGTGCTTTACATGTAAGTCACAGCTGCTGGACTGGCTTTTATAGTAACGTAAGTAAGTAATTTATTAAATGGTTCAGTCATTAGATATACCAGCCCCTGAAAACATTCTTGTGAGGGAGGCTACCTTGGGCAGTGAGAAGATTAGCATTTCTCAGCAGCAAGCATTTGTGACTTGATTAATGAAGCACAGGGCAGATGGATTTGTTTCCCTCTTTGTGCCTGCTCTCCTGACTTCCTTGCCCTTTCTTTGGTTGTCTTTTCCACCTGCTGTCACTGACATGGAAGAGATGCCAAAACAGCATTCCTTGACTTCAACACTCTTCACACCTTTTTCTCCCCTCTTCTTTCTCCAAGAGAGTTATTTCTTTCTCCTCCTCTGGAATTGGCAAAGGACACTATTCCGGTTTCTACACGACTGACAGGCCTTTTCACATGAAAAGAAATCACAGAATTATGAACAAGATCAGAAACACTCTCAATGACTTCTTTTACATAAGAAAAACAGTTATGTAGGAGATCATTTAAAAATTAATGCATTGCTTCTAATACAGCCTGCATTTTCCTTCAGAATTATCACCATCCCTATTGCTTCCGTTTTGCCTTTTAGGAAGATATAACTTGCTTCATTCACTGGTCATTTGATAAAATGTTTATGTTCCCATTTTCTTTCTAATGTTTTCAGGCACAAGAGACAGACACTGTCTGCTTTGTGAGCTTATTTCTCTTCAAAAAGATTTATATCATGCAGACTAATAACAAGTGTACTTTTCTTTAACAAAGCCTCCAACTTTGCTTCTGTTTGTTCTTCTTCCAGCTCAATTTCCCCTGATGCCTTCCAGTAAGTTGCCATCCTTTTTATCCACAGAAGTCTCCTAAGTGTGTCCTTTACTTTGATAAATCATATTTCTCACATCTTATAAAAAAAACTAATGCAACAGAATTTCCCATTTGTGTTTTTAGTATCTGCCAACAAATTTTTGTGATGACCCCCAAGCACTGGTTATTTTTAGGTCAAAAATAATGGCCAAGATATTTAAAGGCTAAAGACATGGCAAGATCTGTGGCCCTCCCAAGGGCATTCCTGGGCAAAATGAGGGACTGTGAGTGTGGAAAGTTAGGAGATCGGCAAAAAGCATGTAAAATATTGGATTTCAAAGTTAAGGAAGATGTTTCATGTGTATTTTTATAACTTTATAATTTTAAGTTTAAATTTTGGTACTGACTTTATCATTCTTGATTTGACTGTAAATCTTTTAATATATGCAAAACTTATAGGAACCATTAATTCAAAGAAATAAGTTATTTGATTGCAGCAATTATGCCAAAAATTTAGTTTCTTAGAAAATTTCTTATTTATTAGGTACATCTATGTGCCTCAAAGCATCTGCATTCAGGAGGTGTTCAATTGGTACTTGGCCAAAACCACAAATGGGATTTGTTTACATGGCTATAGACTCCAGAACAGGAGGAAAAGAAAATAGACCAAGTAAAGTAAAAGTCAAGTTTTCTCACTTAAAATTACCAATGGCCCACAGTTGTAAAAAGGGAAATGATCTAAAGTTGCAGAATGATCACTACAGTGTGTTGAATAAGAAAACCAGCACTGGAGTCAAAGTTTGTGGCTAAATTGCCAGTACTGTCTGATGTCTTCATCTGTAAATAATAAGACCGATCACTTTGTAAGGCTATTATAAAGGTTGAATCAAATAATGTATCTACATCTCCTGGAACAGTGGTTGATAATAGTAACCTCATTAACTATTATAACTAACTTTAAAAGCACTGATTACTTTCTCAAGGAATATTTTACATGTATAAACCTTAGAAACACAGGAAGAGTAAGTAATCACAGATAAGCAGAAGAGTAAGAAAAGATTAAGCTTTAAGAACAAAGCCTGGAATGAACTGAAAATCAGAAGAATGGAAGCAGCTTAGAGTTGTTGGGGCTCAGGCATTAAGAAGGAGAGGGCAGAACGAATTGAGAAAGTAGCATTGACATAGATACCCTATCATGTGAAAAATAGATAGCTGGTGGGAAGCTAATATGTTACACAGGGCACCCAGCCTGGTGCTCTGCAATGACCTAGAAGAGTGGGATGGGAGAGTGGGATGGGAGGAAGGCTCGAGAGAGAGGGAATATATATATAATGATTTGCACTGTCACATGGCAGAAATCAACACAACGTTTTAAAGCAATTATCCTCCAATCAAAAAAAAAAAAAAACAAAACAGAAGAAGAAGGGATAGACCATTTGATTGAGATAGGAGGATGTGGGGTTTAAGAAATTGTGGGAAAAAAAAAACAACAACAACCAAAAAACAGAATTCTCAACTCCTATTTCACTCGGCCTGCTCTATGAAGTAGAATTATTCTTAAACAAGAAAAGGCAAAATAAACATTTTTGAGAGGAGATGGAAATTCAAGATAGGCTGGAAGATTGGAAAAGAGCCCCTAGCTTGATTTTATGTTAATAAAATGTGCGGGTTCATTCAAGCTTGATATAAAATTTTTTATAATATATGTGATGCTCTCTCCTAGCATAACTTTGTGCTCACACAGCTATTCTTTACACAATATTTTGATTCACCTGGAATGTCTTTCCCTAATTTTTTATTTGGAAAATGCTGTTGTTTAAATAAGAATTTCCCAGCTTCCCTCAGCAGATCTAATCACTCCCTGGCCACCATCCAGTCCATGCCTGTTTCTTCTAGCATCTGTGAGAATGGATTGCAAAGATAAGTTATATGTCCTCCTGTCCCATTGTAATCTTCTTAAGAACACAGACTGTCAAACTTTGTATTCTAAGATCCAACCACAGTGTATGGCTCAGAGTCAGTATTAAGTAATGTTAATTTGACTTGATTTAACTTAAGAAAAGGAATGGCTGCAGGAGCTAAGACTCCATGAGAGAGGCTTTCAGGAACAGGATGGAATAATAACTGTCTTCAATAAATAACAGGTAATACATGCAAGAAGGAGTAACTTCAGAGGACAGAAGTGTGATTAACAGGGTAGAGTTAAAATGAAATAATTTTGACCCTGTATGAGGCTGAACTTCCTGTCAGAGTTTTCAATTGAAAAGGGTTATCTTGTATAGTACCAAATTCTCTACTAGGAAATATGCTTAAGGAAGAAACTGAGTAATCTATTTGAATCATGGTACAGTTATTTCTTGTAGAAGATTAAGACCGGATTTGGAAATCTTTAAGTTTCTTTATGTAATGCTAAGATTCAATGATCAGCTTCATATTCATTAATGTCTCCGTTGGAGAGTCAGATATTGCAATACATTTCTTCTTTCACAAAGACTCTGCTTATCTCAGCTGCCATCTTCTCCCAGATAATAATCTCTTCTACAAGTTTGTGAAACTTGTTCTTCACTGCAGGCCCTGCTTTTATTAACATTTCCCTCTAGGAAAAACAAAACAAAACAAAACATGCCACACCACAGGTACCCACCATGCAGACAAAGAAACTTGGCATCTTTGAAACTCTATTGCAAAGTTTCCCCTGCTTAGTTTTGTAGTTTTTCAGCTTAGCTGAAATTAAAAAAAACTAATATGTTTAGAAGACTATTAGTATAAACCTGAATAATCAAAAAGAGGCTCAGTTCTGTAGACAACAATAATAATAATTAAAGTTGGCTTCTTTAGTGTCTGGAATTCCAACTGGGACAAGCTCAAAGCTTTGGTTTATCATCACAAAAGAGCCACAGAGCCCTCAAGAGCCCTTTCTGGGATTCCAAAGAAAATCTACCAAGGCAGAAACTTTTTCTTCAAGTTTTTTTTATTAAAAACAAATAAAGGCAAACACAAACACATTCCAATACAGAAGCACTTCTGAAGAGCCACAAATCCACAAGGTTCCAAGCCTCTGGCTAGTCCAATCCGTTGCTGTAGAACTCTAGACATAATTTCAGCCAGCGTGGGTCTGCCCCATGCAATAATCAAAGAAGGTAACATCACCACAAAAATCAGGCTCTCGTCTACATTACCACCTACCTTTGTTTATGTCTGCAGAGTTTGTATTTTCTTCTTTTAAAAAAAAATATGTATTGTTTCTTGCATGTGTCTTGTTCGATTTTTGAAGTGAATATTTTCACTGTATCTTCAGCTCTGAACTAATAGCACATATTATACTTTGTTTATCGGTATGGTGGCAAGACAATTTCATGATCTGCCCGCAGCTTACAAACTGATCAGTGGGGTCTGTCTCCATGGTGCCGTGACTAATGAACATCTGGAATTGTTGGTTGTGCCTTTGTGAGGCTGAGCCGTGACTTGAACTAAAGCTACAATGTGAGCAGTCATTTGAACTTCCCTGCCACTTGCTGGATAAAAAGGCAAGGAGGAGAGGCTAATCTGCAGTATGAAGAAAATTTTTCATTCTGTTAGTGTGCACATCCCCTCATCTGATGTAATGATTTTTCCAATTTTACGCATCTAGTAATGTAGGACATTATTATAATTAATTGCTTGAGTTATGTATGTGCTGTATTCCAAGATTTCTTCTGTTTGTTGTAGTCTGGAGAATCCTCAGAGTAAAGTTTAAAGTAAATGGAGTGATACAGCATAATTAATGAGAACAGATTCTCTTTTAAAGCATTATGTGTGTCATTAAAAAAAAATGGTATAATACACTAACTTGAGATAATATTAAGACAAGCAAACATAGCTACATGTGTTTATTTGCGAGAAGTAGTATGAAGGAATTATTAATTACAATCATGATAGCTGACATGTATATTTACCATTTATGGCACTATTATGTACTCATAATTATGCTAACCCATTCAATTTATACATGAAGTAAGTTCCATTACAATCTCCATTTTATATACATAAATAAACTGAAGTCTGGAGAGATTAAGTAATTTGTTCAAAAATAACTGAAATGGACTGGAGGCTGGATGTTTGGGTACTATTTTTATATCCAGAACTTCCTAAAGAATGAGAGTAAGGATTCAGCTTGAGTTATACATATACATCTAGTAACAACTGCTAGGCTTCAGATATACCTGTCAAGCTATGAAACAAGCCTGATGGTAATACGGTTGTAAACCTCATGCATTGTTATAGTTCAGACATCCTAGTGGGTAGTATTGATGGGGTGGCTTTCTCAAAGACCAAATACAAGATCCAGAGTAAGATCCCTGGAAAAGATTCCCCTTGGGAGAAAGTCAGGCATGATGAACTTGACCCAGTGACTCATTTCAGTCACAGAAGAGTAGACATGTGTGTCTACCATGGCTGCTGATGTTGTTATTCAGTTGCTAAGTTGTGTCCAACTCTTTGTGACCTCGTGGGCTGCAGCACGTCAGGTTTCCTTGTCCTCTGCTATCTCCCGAAGTTTGCTTAAGTTTATGCTTATTGAATTGGTGATGTCATCCAGCCATCTCATCCTCTGCTGCCTCCTTCTCCTCCTGCCTTCAATCTTTCCTAGCATCAGGCTCTTTTCCAGTGAGTCAGCTCTTCACATCAGGTGGTCAAAGTATTAGAGCTTCAGCTTTAGCATCAGTCTTTCCAGTGAATATGCACAGTTGATTTCCTTTAGGATAGACTGGTTTCATTTACTTGCTGTCCAAAGGACTTAAGAGTCTTCTCCAGCTCTGCAATTCGAAAGCATCAATTCTTAAGCACACATCTTTTTTTATGATCCAACTCTTATATCTGTACATGACTACAGGAAAAACTGTAACTTTGACTATGTGGATCTTTGTTGGCAAAGTGATGTCTTTGCTTTTTAACATGTTGTCTAGGTTTGACATAGCTTTCCTTCCAAGAAGCAAGCATCTTCTAATTTCATGACTGCAGTCACTGTCTGCAGTGATTTTGGAGCCCAAGAAAAGAAAATCTGTCACTGTTTCTACTTTTTCTATTTCCCATGAAGTGATGAGACCAGATGTTATGATCTTAGTTTTTGAATGTTGAGTTTTAAGCCAGCTTTTTTACTCTCCTGTTTCACCCTCATCAAGAGGCTCTTTAGTTTCTTTAGTTTTGCTTTCTGCCATTAGGATGATATCTGTATATCTGAGGTTGTTGATATTTTTCCTGGCAATATTGATTCCAGCTTGTGACTCATCCAGCCTGGCATTTCACATGATGTATTCTGCATATAAGTTAAAAAACAGGGTGACAATATATAGCCTTATCATAATCCTTTCCCAATTTTGAACCAGTCAGTGGTTACATATAAGGTTCTAATTGTTGATTCTTGATCCACATACAGGTTTGTCAGGAGACAGGTAAGGTGGTCTGGTATTCCAGACTGATATTTCAACCTAAATAAAAGACAGAAAAGGCAGAAGAAGCAGAGACCAAATTGCCAACATTCTCTCAGTTCAGTTCAGTCACTCAGTTGTGTCCGACTCTTTACGGCCCCATGAACTGCAGTATGCCAGACCTCCCTGTCCATCACCAACTCCTGGAGTCCACCCAAACCCATGTCCATTGAGTCGGTGATGCCATCCAACCATCTCATCCTCTGTCATCCCCTTATCTTCCTGCCCTCAATCTTTCCCATCATCAGGGTCTTTTCAAATGAGACAGCCTTTCACATCAGGTGGCCAAAGTATTGGAGCTTCAGCTTCAACATCAGTCTTCCAATGAATATCCAGGACTGATCTCCTTTAGGATGGACTGGTTGGATCTCCTTGCAGTCCAAGGGACTCTCAAGAGTCTTCTCCAACACCACAGTTCAAAAGCATCAATTCTTCAGCACTCAGCTTTATAGTCCAACTCTCACAGCCATGCATGACCACTGGAAAAACCATAGCCTTTACTACACGGACCTTTGTTGACAAAGCAATGTCTCTGCTTTTTAATATGCCATTTAGGTTGGTCATAACTTTCCTTCCAAGGAGTAAGTGTCTTTTAATTTCATGGCTGCAGTCACCATCTGCAGTGATTTTGGAGCCCCCCAAAATAAAGTCAGCCACTGTTTCCACTGTTCCGTTGGATCATTGAAAAAAACAAGAGAGTTTCAGAAAAACATCTATTTCTGCTTTATTCACTATGCCAAAGCCTTTGACTGTGTAGATCACAATAAACTGTGGAAAATTCTGAAAGAGATGGGAATACCAGACCACCTGACCTGCCTCTTGAGAAACCTGTACGCAGGACAGGAAGCAACAGTTAGAACTGGACATGGAACAACAGACTGGTTCCAAATAGGAAAAGGAGTACATTAAGGCTATATATTGTCACCGTGCTTATTTAACTTATATGCAGAGTACATCATGAGAAACGTTGGGCTGGATGAAGCACAAGCTGGAATCAAGATTGCCGGGAGAAATATCAATAACCTCAGATATGCAGATGACACCACCCTTATGGCAGAAAGTGAAGAAGAACTAAAGAGCCTCTTGAAAGTGAAAGGGGAGAGTGAAAAGTTGGCTTAAAGCTCAACATTCAGAAAACTAAGGTCATGGCATCCAGTCCTCATGGCAAATAGATGGGGAAACAGTGGAAACAGTGGCTGACTTTATTTTTCTGGGCTCCAAAATCACTGCAAATGGTGATTGCAGCCATGAAATTAAAAGACGCTTACTCCTTGAAAGGAAAGTTATAACCAACCTAGACAGCATATTAAAAGGCAGAGACATTACTTTGACAACAAAGGTCTGTCTAGTCAAGGCTATGGTTTTTCCAGTGGTCATGCATGGCTGTGAGAGTTGGACTATAAAGAAAGCTGAGTGCTGAAGAATTGATGCTTTTGAACTGTGGTGTTGGAGAACTCTTGAGAGTCCCTTGGACTGCAAGGAGATCCAACCAGTCCATCCTAAAGGAGGTCGGTCCTGGGTGTTCATTGGAAGGACTGATGTTGAAGCTGAAGCTCCAATACTTTGGCCACCTGATGTGAAAAGCTGTCTCATTTGAAAAGACCCTGATGTTGGAAAAGATTGAGGGCAGGAGGAGAAGGGGACAACAGTGGATGAGATGGTTAGATGAAATCACCGACTCAATGGACATGAGTTTGAGTAGGCTCTAGGAGATGGACAGGGAGGACTGGCATGCTGCTGTTCATGGGGTTGCAAAGAGTTAGACATGACTGAGTGACTGAACTGAACTGAAAAGACACAAGTGTCCCAAATAATGCCATTTTGAACAACATTAAGGAGAAACAGAAAGGAGAAAGGACACTTTTCCCCAATTTGGCGCTTACTGCCAGGTGGGCTCTGAAGAAAACTGTAGCATCTGCAAAAGCAGGCAGGAAGAGTCTACCCACTGTAGCAGATGGAGAGCGTACAGTACTTGTTAGGTTCAGTGTTACAACAACTTTGATTTGATAGGGATGGAATTGCTGCAAACACACTCGGTAGTAATCGGCTGGGCTTCCCAGATGGCACTAGCAGTAAAGAACTTGCCTGCCAATGCAGGAGACACACGAGTCGCTGGTTCCATTCCTGGGTTGGGAGGATCCCCTGGAGGAGGGCATGGAAAGCCACTCCAGTATTCTTGCTTGGAGAATCCTATGAATAGAGGAGCCTGGCAGTTTACAGTCCATTGGGTCGCAAAGAGTTGTATGAAGCTGAAGCTACCTAGCACACACGCATGCAGTCATCAGTTAGAAAGAGCCTTGCTAAAAATTTGGAATTTCACATTTTAAGGAAAAAAAAAAAATTTTAATAAAATTAACCTGGAAACAAAATATCTAGTACATATATAACCTAAAGACAAAGGATTTCCTTTAAATTAAAAAATGTGATAAACACATTCCTTATATTCTTATTTTCCTGAGGACTGGTGAACACTTCATCACAGGCTTGTATAAATAGACTGAGAGGTATTTGGAAGCAACCAGTGTGATGGCACTTCTGTTGGATCATCAGGTCTACCACACTGAAGCTTCAAAAACTCATTATTACCACTGCCGGGGATTATCACACATTGAGAGAATGAATCGTGTTAATTTTAACACACATTAGATGGGGGTAGATATCAAAATGATGACATATCATTGCAGAACTCTGAGTCCCTTAAGAGGGGGAAGGCACACTGCCCTTGTACAACTATATAGATGGGGAACCTTTCCTGAAGCCCACCAGCTGACTGCCTTTATCTCTCATAGGCCAGGATTTCTTCTGGTCTAAAGAAGCCACTGTCAAGAGGAATGGGAATCAGTGATCCATGTAGACAAGCAGAATCTATCCTTGTTTTGACTCATGACCACAAGTAAGAAGGTAGATACCTGAATAAATGTGGTCTACTATTAGGGAGGGAGTCAAGCAAAAGTAACTGAAACATAAAACTAAATAATAATCAGATATAATTGTATTGAATTCCCAGGTGCATCCTTTATTACAGGGACAAGAAATGTTTACTGTGAGTGTGATCTCCCTGCACATTTCTATGAGACACTTGCTTGGTGAGCATGGATATAAACAAAAAGAAGTAAACAAATCTATTATTTAATGGCCTTGGATTAAGCTAGGTTGATATGCTGATCTCACAATGAGTACAGTATTGACAGTGTGATCTAAAGTCCATCAGTTACACTTGCCTACATTTATCTGATGTAGAGGTTTTCCTTGTGGCTCAGTCAGTAAAGAATCCGCCTGAAATGCAAGAGACCCGAGTTCTATCCCTGGCTTGGGAAGACTCCCTGGAGAAGGGAATGACAACCCACTCCAGTATTCTTGCCTGGAGAATTCCATGGACGGAGGAACCTGATGGGTTACAGTCCATGAGGTCGCAAAGAGTCAGACATGACTGAGCAACTAACACACACACAGACACATTCATGTGAATCCTAAAAATATCTCTGTCATTAGAAATGGAAATATTCCAGATTGAATAGCCAATTTCCATTTTCTTGGATTATCTTTGGATAGATGTTGCCAGCATATACATCTGACACCTCTTTCCTTTGTGTCCAGGAGTGACAAATTCCTCTTTCTGAAATGGTCACCCTTTTCTTAGGTATATTATCTTATTCTGATAGGTTACCCAAGACTTTTACTTCACCTGACATACTTTTTCTACATTCTGTTCATTTTATAGTTTAAGTTAGACAAATTTTTAAAAATTCAATTCCAAGCTCTTGGAGATCACCTAATTAGATCCCAAAATTTTACTGTAGCCTCTCCTTGATAGTAGACAACAGGAAAATACTTTAAAAACTTACAGAAACTATCATAATTGTGATTACGGCAGGCAGGGATTGATAAGATAGTTGAGAAGAGACAGGCGAGTCAGATAAAAGGCTCTTGTAATTCAAGCCATGAACCAGTGAGAGTTTTGAATAGGGACACAATAAGTCTTGCGTAATAAGAAGTAATTGGAAGTAAAAAGTCAGACACGACTGAGCGACTTCACTTTCACTTTTCACTTTCATGCATTGGAGAAGGAAATGGCAACCCACTCCAGTGTTCTTGCCTGGAGAATCCCAGGGATGGGGGAGCCTGGTGGGCTGCCGTCTATGGGGTCGCACAGAGTTGGACACAACTGAAGCAACTTAGCAGCAGCAGCAGCAGGGAAAAGAGGTTCTATTCTGTCCTTCATGTTAAAATGCCTACTGATCTGGTTCCACTTGTAAGGATTAAACAAAAGACCGAGATGGGTCCATTTCATTGAGGCTAAGAGTGGTTAATTGCTTTTATTCATTCATTACCTCCTTTGACAAATATTTGTTCACATAATATGCTGGGTACATTTCTTGCCTCAACTCACTAAGCTAGTGAATGACTGAATCACATCTACCCCTCTCAAAAACCTATGCTCTTTCCACTCTACCTTAAATTGAAATGGCATCTTAAAAAAAAAAAAAAAAACTAAAGTAGCAGAATAGACAAACAGTAAAATGCCTTACTGTTTAAAAGAATGATATTCTCACTAAACCACATGTAAATAATGTCTCATTTGCCATACGTTTATTTTACTCTCCTGCTGGCCAACACCACACTCCTTCAGATTAGAAAGTTTGGCTACACTACAGAATACACAGTAGAAGTCAAGCAACACCCAAGGCTCCATTAAGGTCATTATTCTTGTAAATTTCTTTTCCTCCCACAGGGACAGGGATATCAATTTTTCTATATGTTTTGAAGAGCTTAGCCACATGATTTTAATCATTTCTCCCAGGTGGCTCTCAGAACTTGCATGGTGGCCCTATATATTATCCAACCAAGGACAGGTTCCAGTGCGGTTTGATGAATGAGCAGGAGACCAAAATCAGAGGTCTGAAATTCTCTTCCCCAAGGAGTCATAGTTTTACCTTCTATTGCTTGGGGATTCTAGGGAACCTGAATAATGGGAAACAATATAACTTAAGGTTTTGAGCTAGACCACAATTTGAGATCATCTAATATCTTTTAGCAACTTTTTTTTTTTTTTTAAGAAATGTTCTGGTTTGGGTAAAATCTAAGCTATGTTTTCTTAAGTATCTTCCCCTTCAATTTTTAGATCTTCATATATTTTAATGGGAATTTAATCCCCTTAGTATTTATTTATAGTTAACTCATAAAATTGTATTTAGAAATGTATTTTCCAATTGGCTTTGTGAAAATTTTTATAAACTTCAGAATGAGTACACACACACACACACACACACACACACACAAGGATGCACACTCACATATTCTCTTGCCAGGAAAGAAAACAAAAAGAGAATACACAGCATCAAAAAGTTCAGGTTGGGTTCAGATCTCAAAAGCCACAGGTTCCGAATAATTCTAAACTTGGATGGTGGTTTCTTCCATCCAAGAATGTGTCCCACATGTTATTGAATGGTGCAACCACATTAACCACAAGTTTAACCTAGCTCTCTTGTACTTTTTAATTGACTTCAGCCCCAAACTTTCAAAGTGTAGACTTAATTGAACTTCTCTAAAATATTGCAATTAAATGACATTTTTTTTCATCAACCACTGGCATGCGAGGTAATGTCAATCATCTTTCCGTGGTACCAAAAAGTCTCTTTCTTTTCCTCTTCATTTCCAAGCAACAGAGCTATGCAATTTTATTCCGGAATAATATTCTCTTATCTTTTCTAATAGATCTTCCTATCAGCACACTTTTCAAATCTTTGATCACTACATATGTTACTCATCAAATATCTATTAAGTCCCTGTTAGAAATAAAATGCTTATTTTAACAAAAGTTAATTCTATAAATACATACAAATTGTCTACTGTCTGCCAGCAAAGATAATTCACTGAATGATATGAAAGCAATTTTAACGTCAGGGTTGAACATTTGTGTGTTCATAATACTGCATTTCCCTCTGTGGCCCTGATAATAGGCACTGTTAATCAATCAAGTACACCTTCCTGCTGATCTTGTGCTTGATCTCCTCAGAGTTCTAGAAAGCCACCACCTAACTACTGAGGTTGATACTGAAAATATAAATCTATCTCGTGTGTGTGTGCTTAGTCGATCAGTCATGTCTGACTCTTTACTACCCTATGAACTGAAGCCCACCAGGCTCCTGTGTCCTTGGGATTCTCCAGGCAAGAATACTGGAGTGGGTTGCCATTTCCTACTCTGGGGGATCTTCCCCAGCCAGGAATCAAACCTGTGTCTCCTGCATCTTTTGCATTGGGAGGCAGGTTCTTTTTACCACTGAGACACCCAAGAAGACCAATCAGTCTCATGCTACATAGAATTATTCTGAGTGATCTTCAACTCTGATCTCTGTGTACATTGCTGTAGTGTAGTGATAATAATCCACTGAGATTATTTGTACTGTCTGGATGTTTCCATCATATGCTTATTCCAGTCCATCTCTTTTGGACATGTCTTCTAAACACAGACCACAGTCGGTCAGTTCAGTTCAATAGCTCAGTTGTGTCTGACTCTTTGCAACAACACGGACTGTAGCACGCCAGGCTTCCCTGTCCATCACCAGCTCCCAGAGCTTACTCAAACTCATGCTCATCGAGTCACTGATGCCATCCAACCATCTCATCCTCTGTTATCCTGTCTCCTCCTGCCTTCAATCTCTCCCACCATCAGGGTCTTTTCAAATGAGTCAGTTCTTCGCATCAGCTAGCTAAAGTATTGGAGCTTCAGCTTCAGCATCAGTCTTTCCAATGAATATTCAGGGCTGATTTCCTTTATAATGGACTTGTTGGATCTCCTTGCAGTCCAAGGGGCTCTCAAATCTCTTCTCTAACACCACAGTTCAAAAGCATCAATTCTTTGGTGCTCAGCTTACTTTATAGTCCAACTCTCACATCCATATATGACTACTGGAAACACCAGAGCTTTGACAAGACGGACCTTTGTCAGCAAAGTAATGCCTCTGATTTTTAATATGCTGTCTAGGTTGGTCAAAGCTTTTCTTCCAAGAAGCAAGAGTCTTTTAATTTCATGGCTGCAGTCACCATCTGTAGTGACTTTGGAGCCTAAGAAAAAAAAGACTGTCACTGTTTCCATTGTTTCCCCATCTATTCCCATCTGATGGGACCAGATGCCATGATGTTAGTTTTCTGAATGTTGAGTTTTAAGCCAGCATTTTTACTTTCCTGTTTCACTTTCAACAAGAGGCTCTCTAGTTCCTCTTCACTTTCTGCCATAAGGGTGGTGTCCTCTGCATATCTGAGGTTATTGATATTTCTCCTGACAATCTTGATTCCAGCTTGTGCTTCATCCAGTCCAATATTTCACATGATGTACTCTGCATACAAGTTAAACAAGCAAGGTGATAATATACAGCCCTGATGCCAGTCTGTTGTTCCATGTCCAGTTCTAACTTTTGCTTTTTGGCATGCATACAAATTTCTCAGGAGGCAGGTAAGGTGGTCTGGTATTCCCATCTCTTTCAGAATTTTCCACAGTTTGTTGTGATCCACACAATCAAAGGCTTTGGCATAGTCAATAAAGCAGAAGTAGATATTTTTCTGGAACTCTCTTGCTTTTTCCATGATCCAATGGATGTTGGCAATTTGATCTCTGGTTCCTCGGTCTCTTTTAAATCCAGCTTGAACATCTGGAGGTTCACAGTTCACATACTCTTGAAGCCTGGCTTGGAGAATTTTGAGCATTACTTTGCTAGAGTGTGAGATGAGTGAAATTGTGTGGTAGTTTGAACATTCTTTGGCATTGCCTTTCTTTGGTATTGGAATGAAAACTGACCTTTTCCAGTCCTGTGGCCACTGCTGAGTTTTCCAAATTTGCTGGCATATTGAGTGCAGCACTTTCATAGCATCATCATTTAGGATTTGAAATAGCTCAGCTGGAATCCCATCACCTCTACTAGCTTTGTTTGTAGTGATGCTTCCTAAGGCCCACTTGACTTAGCATTGCAGGATGTCTGGTTCTAGGTGAGTGATCACATCATCATGTTTATCTGGGTCGTGAAGATCTTTTTTGTACAGTTCTTCTGTGTATTCTTGCCACCTCTTCTTAATGTCTTCTGCTTCTGTTAGGTCCATACCATTTCTGTCCTTTATTGGGCCTGTTGTTGCATGAAATGTTTCCTTGGTATCTCTAATTTTCTTGAAGAGAGGTCTAGACTTTCTCGTTCTGTTGTTTTCCTCTATTTCTTTGCATTGATTGCTGAGGAACTGCTTCATTTTGTACTCCAAGGCCAAATCTGCCTGCTATTCCAGGTATCATCTGACTTCCTACTTTTACATTCCAATCCCCTATAATGAAAAGGACATCTTTTTTGGGTGTTAGTTCTGGAAGGTCTTGTAGGTCTTTGTAGAACTGTTCAATTTACCTTCTTTAGCATTACTGGTCGGGGCATAGACTTGGATTACTGTGATATTGAATGGTTTGCCTTGGAAACGAACAGAGATCATTCTGTTGCTTTTGAAGTTGCACCCAAGTACTGCATTTCGGAGTCTTTTGTTAAGTATGAGGGCTACTCCATTTCTTCTAAGGGATCTTGCCCACAGTAGTAGATATAATGGTCATCTGAATTAAATTTGCCCCTTTCAGTCCATTTTAGTTCACTGATTCCTAAAATGTCTATGTTCACTCTTGCCATCTCCTGTTTGACCACTTCCAATTTACCTTGATTTATGGACCTAACATTCCAGGTTCCTTTGCAATATTCTTCTTTACAGCATCGGACTTTACTTCCATTACCAGTCACATCCACAACTGGGAGTTGTTTTTCCTTTAGCTCTGTCTCTTCATTCTTTCTAGAGTTATTTCTCTCCTCTTCTCCAGCAGTGTACTGGGCACCTACTGACCTGGGGAGTTTACCTTTCAGTGTTCTATCTTTTTGCCTTTTCTTACTGTTCATGGATTTCTCAAGGGAAGGATACTGAAGTGGCTTGCCATTCCCTTTAGCATGATTTGTCAGAACTCTCCACCATGACCCGTCTATCTTTGGTGGCCCTACACATTGCTCATAGTTTCATTGAGTTAGACAAGGCTGTGGTCCATGTGATCAGTTTGATTTGTTTTTTTGTGATTTTGGTTTTCATTCTCTCTGCCCTCTGAAGGATAAGGATAAGAGGCTTGTGGAAGCTTCCTGATGGAAGAGACTGAGGAGGTAACTTGGTCTTTTTTGATGGGTGGGGCCATGCTCAGTAAATCTTTAATCCAATTTTCTGTTGATGGGTGGAGCTGTGTTCCCTCCCTGTTGTTTGACCTGAAACCAAACTATGATGGAGGTAATAAAGATATTGGCGACCTCCTTCCAAAGGTCCCATGCATGCACTGCTGCACTCAGTGTTCCGACCCTGCAGCAGGCCATCACAAACCCACACCTCTGCCAGAGACTCCTGGACACTCACAGGCAAGTCTGGATCAGTTCTTGTAGGGTCACTGCTCCTTTCTCCTGGGCCCTGCTGGGCACAAGGTTTTGTTTGTGCCCTCCAAGAGTCTGTTTCTCCTTTCCTGTGTAAGTTCTGTAATCAAACCTCACTGGCCTCCAAAGTAAAATTCCCTGTGAGTTCTTAGTCCCTTTGCCAGATCCCCAGATTGGAAAATCTATTGTTCGTCCTAGAACTTTCTTAACAGTGTGAGAATTTATTTGGCATATTGTTCTGCAGTTTGTGGTTTGTCTGCTCAGTGGCTGTATGGTAGGGTTAATGGCAACCTCCTCCAAGAGGGCTTATGTCACACCCCCGTCTGTTGCACCCAGAGCCCCTGCCCTGTGGCAGGCCACTGTTGAACCTGCTGCTGATTTTTTTTTCTAAAATTTATTTTTCTCATTGTTAAGATTAGGAAAAGCAGAAACTGAAACAATATCTATCCAACAAAGTGAAAGTTGCTGCTGCTGCTGCTGCTAAGTCACTTCAGTCATGTCTGACTCTGCGCGACCCCAGAGACAGCAGCCCACCAGGTTCCCCCGTCCCTGGGATTCTCCAGGCAAGAACACTGGAGTGGGTTGCCATTTCCTTCTCCAATGCATGAAAGTGAAAAGTGAAAGTGAAGTCACTCAGCCGTGTCAGACTCTTAGTGACCCCATGGACTGCAGCCCACCAGGCTCCTCCATCCATGGGATTTTCCAGGCAAGAGTACTGGAGTGGGGTGCCATTGCCTTCTCCGAGTGAAAGTTGAAATCTGTCACATTTATATAAACAAGGAGAAACAGATGAATATGATATATTAGAGAGACAAAGCCATTAGGAGGCAGGAAATCAGGATCATGTATCCCTAATACTCCACCTAATGCCAACTCTCTACCTTTGCTGAACCACTTTTCTTTCACCCATCCATCAAAATAATATTCAGAAGCAATCTCTATGTGTCAGCCACTCTTCAAGGCCTTGGTTGACTCATCTGAAAATGAGGAACATATATTTCTTTCAGCTTAAGATGTAGACCAGATCAAGATTGTTATTGCAGTTCTGATTCTTGGCTTTTCTGAAGGGTTATTGTTTTGCCCTGATCTAGAACCAGCAATTTAAGTCAGTTAGGAAATTAGCCTTCATTATACTCCCAGGAACGATTTCCAGTGATGAGCTAAGAGAACATTCTGACTATTACAGTACCCAGTTCCTACTTTTTCTTTTTTCCTCTTCTATTTTCACATCTTTTCATGTTTGGATTTATTTCACTTCTCCTGTCTAACTTGGACAAAACTTCAGAAACACCATGTCCTCTCCAGTATTTTTCATCATTTTTTTCCCCCTCATCTCTAAATAATTTATCATCTTCATTGTTCAAATTAACAAATCCTTTCAGCTAAACAGGTTTTCATTGGATTATATTACACCTTCCAGGTACCAGTGATAGAAAAAAATAAAAGTCATAAAAAATCATATGTGCCCACAAGGCAAATTTCAGTGAATTAACAACTCCAAGATGATATCAAAGCTGAGTTACAATAAAATATATAGTTGAAGAATTATGACACTTCAGAATACAAGAGATATCATAGAATAAGTGGTCACTTCTTACAGTAATAAATAAAAAAGAATGAAAATAAATAAATAAAACATTTAGTTCAATAAAAGAGAATAGTAACAAAAAATACTAGTCTAGAAAATTTGAAAGAAAAATACACAGTAGATTGAAAAACATTAATGAATGAATTAGAATAAAGCATATAACATGTCTAAAGTTAAAACCCTAGAACTACTCTGTCCAATAAGGTACTCTAGCCACCATGTGGTTATTTAAATCAGCTAAAATCAAATACAATTAGATACATAACTTACTCAGTCTCACTAGCCACATTTTAAGTACTCAATTGTTGCATGCAACTAGTGGCTACAATATTGTACACTAGAAAATATGGAACATTTCCATTAATGCAGGAAGTTTTATGACAGTGCTGTTCTAAAATAAAAACAGTGTGAAAACTAGCACAAACATTAACTGTGTTCTGATCAATGCAATTAGAAAAAAAGAATAAACATTTTTGTTTCAGAAATGCAATTGTACTGCACTAAGATATAATGTCACAACTGAAAATTTCAAGACATTCACTCAGGAAACTATAAACAACAATAAGAGAATTCAGTAAATTGGCGAAGGATAATATCACTATAACAAAATCAATAGCCTTCTTATAGAAAAACAACTCTCAGTTGCAAAATATAATAAAAAGGAATCCGTTTTAAATGACAACAGAAAAGATGTAACACACTAAGAATAAGTTTGGCAAGAAATGTGTCAGAAGTATAAAAAGAAAGCTTAAAATATTATTAAAGAAGATAAGTAGAAATATATGTTCTATTCTTTGATAGGAAAACTTTAAATGTGTATAAAATGTCTACACATCCTCAAAGAAGTACCAAATGGAATATTCTTTTAACTACATTTTAAAATTTATTTTCAAAAATTAATCTAAATGATTCTACAGTTTTTATGGCAAAATAAATATGCAAAAATTGGCAAGTAATGTAAACTATAATGTAAAATTTTATTAATTAAAGTAGAATTCATACTGAAATGTCAATGCAAACATATCAACGTAATAGAACAGTAAGTATTGATGTAGACAGAAAATTTGCATTCAGATATCTAAAATACATAGATGGTATTCACCATCTGTGGTCAAAAATGAATCTCTGGGGGGAGAGATAGATTGGGAGTTTGAGATCGACACACACACACTGCTATATTTAAAATGGGTAACCAACAAGGCAGACATTACTTTCCCAACAAAGGTCCATCTAGTCAGGCTATGGATTTCCCAGTGGTCATGTATGGATGTGAGAATTGGACTGTGAAGAAAGCTGAGTGCCAAAGAATTGATACTTTTGAACTGTGGTGTTGGAGAAGACTCTTGAGAGTCCCTTGGACTGCAAGGAGATCCAACCAGTCCATTCTAAAGGAGATCAGTCCTGGGTGTTCTTTGTAAGGACTGATGCTGAGGCTGAAACTCCAATACTTTGGCCACTTTATGTGAAGAGTTGACTCATTAGAAAAGACTCTGATGCTGGGAGGGATTGGGGGCAGGAGGAGAAGGGGATGACAGAGGATGAGATGGCTGGATGGCATCACTGACTCGAAGGACATGAGTTTGAGTGAACTCCAGGAGTTGGTGATGGACAGGGAGGTCTGATGTGCTGTGATTCATGAGGCTGCAAAGAGTCAGACACGACTGAGCAACTGAACTGAACTGAACCAACAAGGATATCTGTGCTCAATATTCTGTAATAATCTAAATGGGAAAAAATTTTGAAAAAGAATAGATACATGTAATGTAGTTCAACTTCACTAGCAATACCAAATGTTGTCCACAGTAGTTCTTTCTATGTATTTAAAAAATTGGATAGCTTATACAATTCTTTTAGGACATTTTGTATTTTAGATAATATTCCTCAGTTGGATATGTGTGTTGTAACTTTTAGCATATTGTGCCTTTATAACTTTTAATGATTTTGAGCTAAAGGTCTTGTGTTTACTATGGTCTAATTGTATCCATCTCTTCTTTTGTAGTTAGCACATTTAATACTTTGCTTAGGAAAATTTTCCTTATCGTGATGTCAGAAAGACACTTTCCCTATATTTTCCTTAAAATTAAAAAAAAAAAGATCTGTTTAGTCAATCAGAAATTGATACTTGTGTATAGTTTGGAACAGTGTTCCAGTTTAATTCTTTCCATACATATAATCAGCTGGTATTTTATAGTCTCTCTTCTTCCCTGTGACTTGCAATGATGACTCTGATATATATTCTTTTTCATACATTAATGGGTCTATCTCTGGGCTCTTAATGCTATTTTGTTCATCACTTTTAATCTTATTCCAATTCATGATAATAAATCTTAGTATATGGTTAAACAACACCTCCCCAACATGATTCCTCTGTTTCAGATATGTCCTGACTATTCTTGGGCTCTTGAACTTCTTCATAAGTTTTAAAATCTGTATGTCCTTCACGGCTGAATTCTACCAAAAATTTAGAGAAGAGCTAAACACCTATCCTACTCAAACTCTTCCAGAAAATTGCAGAGGAAGGTAAACTGCCGAACTCATTTTTTGAGGCCACCATCACCCAAATACCAAAACCAGACAAAGATGCCACAAAAAAAGAAAACTACAGGCCAATATCACTGATGAACATAGATGCAAAAATCCTTAACAAAATTCTAGCAAACAGAATCCAACAACATATAAAAAGAGCATACATCATGACCAAGTGGGCTTTATCCCAGGGATGCAAAGATTCTTCAATATTCACAAATCAATCAATGTAATACACCACATTAACAGATTGAAAGATAAAAACCATATGATTATCTCAATAGATGCAGAGAAAGCCTTAACAAAATTCAACATCCATTTATGATTAAAACCCTCCAGAAAGCAGGCATAGAAGGAACATACCTCAATATAATAAAAGCCATATATGATAAACCCACAGCAAACATTATCCCCAATGGTGACAAATTGAAAGCATTTCCCCTAAAGTCAGGAACAAAACAAGGGTGCCCACTCTCACCACTACTATTCAACACAATTTTGGAAATTTTAGCTACAACAATCAGAGAAGAAAAAGAAATAAAAGGAATCCAGATTGGAAAAGAAGAAGTAAAACTCTCACTGTTTGTAGATGACATGTCCTCTACATAGAAAACCCTAAAGACTCTACCAGAAAATTACTAGAGCTAATCAAGAGATCCAACCAGTCCATCCTAAAGATCAGTCCTGAGAGTTCATTGGAGGGACTGATGTTGAAGCTGAAACTCCAATACTTTGGCCACCTGATATGGAGAGCTGACTCATTTGAAAAAGACCCTGATGATGGGAAATATTGAGGGCAGGAGGAGAAGGGGACAACAGAAGATGAGATGGTTGGATGGCATCAGCAACACAATGGACATGGGTTTGGGTGAACTCCAGGGAGGCTGCAGTTCATGGGCTCGCAAAGAGTCAGACACGACTGAGGAACTGAACTGAACTGAATCAATGAATATAGTAAAGTTGCAGGATATAAAATTAATACACAGAAATCCCTTACATTCTTATACACTAACAATGAGAAAACAAAAAGAGAAATTAAGGGAAAAAATCTCATTCACCATTGCAATGAAAAGAATAAAATACTTAGAAATAAATTTACCTAAAGAAACAAAGGAGTTTAGAAAGATGGTAATGATGACCCTATATGCTATGCTAAGTCACTTCAGTCGTGTCCAACTCTGTGCGACCCCATAGACGGCAGCCCACCAGGCTCCCCCATCCCTGGGATTCTCCAGGCAAGAACACTGGAGTGGGTTGCCATTTCCTTCTCCATATGATCCTATATACGAGACAGCAAAAGAAACCCAGATGTAAAGAACAGACTTTTGGACTCTGTGGGAGAAGGCGAGGGTGGAATGATTTGAGAGAACAGCATTGAAACATGTATATTATCATATGTGAAATAGATTGCCAGTCCAGGTTCGACGCATGAGACAGGGTACTCAGGGCTGGTACACTGGGATGACCCTGAGGGATGGGATGGGGAGGAGGTAGGAGGGGGGTTCAGGATGGGGAACACATGTACACCCATGGCTGATTCATGTCAGTGTATGGCAAAAACCACTACAATATTGTAAAGTAACTAGCCTCCAATTAAAATAAATTAATTAATTTTAAAAATTAAAAAAAATATATGTATATCAAATTCTTTAAAAAAATCCCATTTGGATTTTGATCATAACTGTGTTGACCATGTATATCAATTTGGGGAAAAGTTCTGTTTTTCAAGATGTTGAGTCTTTCTATCTATAAACAAGGCATAATTAGCTACTGATTTAAGTCTTCTTTAACACCTTAATTCTCACTTCTCTCTATTCCTTTTGCCCTTGCTAATTTCCACTTTTCAGTGAGAAAATCCATAATTACAAATTACATTTGTTATAATTAGTGCAGTCCCTATTTGCCAATAGGTTGGAAAGAACTTCAGAGTGTCTAGTCTACTGTATTGATTGAATAGAAAGTATAATTCTTATCTGAGATTAACTCAAAAATAACAATCACTTGTTAGTAAATTTTTCTTTTAAAATGAAGGGGGAAAATGTTCCATGGTTGTACCCAGGACTTAATGATTAAAAACAGAAGGGAAAAAAAAAAAACCATATCAGAACCTGAAACAAAAGAACTATAGAGGAGAAGGAAACCTTCTCAGAAAAACAAGTTCTTCAGTTTAATTTCCCAATTGATATAATAATTCTTTTGACAGCATACTGCAAATGACTTTCCAACATCTCCAAAAACATTTAATAATGATATTCAGTTTGAGTTCTAGAACTGTATCTAAGACATTATTTTAAAAAGAATTTGAACCATATTCCTTCCCCTGGTAAATTTATTAATGTAATCCAATTTTCCAAAATAAGTGAAAACACAATTGAACATTTGCCTGAACCTTCAGTATTACAATAATGATGACACCATATAGATACCATGTCAACATAGTATATCATTTAAAAATCAGAGCACAACTGCATCTTATTTAAAAATTGGAAGATGCTTTCACATTTTTAGAAGCTATGTTTCAAATCAATCAACGTATGAACAGTACCCTTGGGACAAGCGATAACTCTGAGACTATCCTTCTTAGAAAACACGACTTAGACCCTGAGAAGTATAAACAGAAATAAATCTCTAATTTGTAAATGACTTGCTACATTTTATATTAGGTGAGAAGAAATGGAAATCCTAATTAGAAGTGGCGTCTGTTTATTTAATACTCTACACGAAAGGGAATTTTGGAAATACATCTGGTGTATCCAGTGACTGTATTATAATCAGTATATCCTGACTCAGAAGAGAAATTTAAAGTACAGACTTGAAAGAATAATATGATCTCTATCCTATCAGCTAAACGTCTCAGGCTTACAAGCCTTCTCAAAGTGGTATGTCTGAGAAGCATTCCAGAATATCCGATGCTCGATTGAATTCCATCTGCCTTCTCATATTTCTGAACCCCTTTTTCAGTTTGGCACTAGCGTGTGACAAATGAAATAGAAAGGTGTATGTGTGTGTGTGTGTATATATATACACCTCAGCTACCAGGTTGAGGGGATTAAAAACCCCACCAAGGACTCTCCTGTATTTCTTCCTCTTTCCCAACAATCAAGGATGCCATGTTTTAGAAGGCACTGATACAAAATAGGGGAGCCTCTGTAAACCTGGGATACCAAGCAAATCTATGCAAACTACATTTCTGTCTGTGTGACATGAGTAAGCATAAGATAAAGCACTGAGATTTCAGATTAATTTGCTATAATAGCAAAATCTAGCTATTTCTGGTTAATATTGAACAGCTATTAGTAGTAGTAATGTTAGTTGCTCAGTTGTGTCTGACTCTTTGCGACCCCACAGACTGTGGCCCACCAGGCTCCTCTGTCCATGGGATTCTTCAGGCAAGAATACTGGAGTGGATTGCCATTCCCTTCTCCAAAGGATCCTTCTGACCCAGGGATTGAACCTGGGTCTTCTTCCCAGAACATCTATTAGATACAACATTATTTTTTAATTTATTTTTAATTGTAGGATAATTGCTTTATAGTATTGTGTTGTCTTCTGTCTTTACAACAACATGAATCAGCCATAAGTATACATATGTCCCCTCCCTCTTGAACCTTCCCCCACCCCCACTCCAACCCCTTCTCAGCACTCTAGGTTGTCACAGAGTACCCCTTTGAGTCCCCTGTGTTATACAGTAACTTTCCATGAACTACCTATTTTACATATGGTAAGTATATATTTCAATACTACTTTCTCAATTCATCCCACCCTCTCTTTTCCCCACTGTGTACAAAGTCTGTTCTCTATGTCTGCATCTCTATTCCTGCCCTGCATACAGGTTCATCAGCACCATTTTCTAGATTGTTAATATACAATACTTGTTTTTCTTTCTGACTTACTTCATCTACCTCACTAGAACTGCCTCAAATGGGTTGCTTTTTGTGGCTGAATTGTGGTGTTGGAGAAGACTCTTGAGAGTCCCTTGAACTGCAAGGAGATCCAACCAGTCCATTCTGAAGGAGATCAGCCCTGGGATTTCTTTGGAAGGAATGATGCTAAAGCTGAAATTCTAGTACTTTGGCCACCTCATGCGAAGAGTTGACTCCTTGGAAAAGACTCTGATGCTGGGAGGGATTGGAAGCAGGAGGAGAAGGGGACAACAGAGGATGAGATGACTGGATGGCATCACTGACTCGATGGACGTGAGTCTCAGTGAATTCCGGGAGTTGGTGATGGACAGGGAGGCCTGGCGTGCTGCGATTCATGGGGTCACAAAGAGTCAGACACGACTGAGCAACTGAACTGAACTGAACTGAATATTCCATTATTTTTACAAATTAAAAAGTTTTCAAAATTTATAGTCAGTCCCCTAATGAGAAAAATACTTGAATATTTTCCTTAATTTTTTCAAGGTGGGTGTAATTCTACATTGACTTCCTTAGTGGTCCAATGGCTAAGAGGCTGAGGTCTCAGTGCAGGGGGCCCAGGTTTGATCTCTGTCAGGGAACTAGATCCCACATGGGCTTCCCAAGTGGTGCTAATGGTAAAGAAGCCGCCTGCCAATGCAGGAGATGTAAGAGATGTGGGTTTAATCCCCAGGCTGGGAAGATTCCCCTGGAGGAGAATATGGCAACCCATTCCAGCATTCTTGCCTGGAGAATCCCATGGAAAGAGGAGCCTGGCAGGCTACAGTCCATAAGCAAGGAGTCGGATACAACTGAAGTGACTTAGCACAAATGCATAATTCTACATTACATAAAAAGGATTGAATATTAATTGATGTGTTTTACTTTAATACTCAGACCCTCCCTTAATCCATTACATCTGAAAAATGGACATGCTAACTATTATTACTTGAGAATTATTAATTCAGTGAGGAGCAAACGACCTACAAATGTAGCATAACGAGAAAGGCAAGATGGAGTCGGGTCCTTGGTTGGAATGGACCTTGGCAGTGCTCAGAGAAATGAAGACAGTTTCTCTGTGCTGCTCTAGACTCTGTCCTAATGGTCTTATCTCTTTCACCTCTGCACCTTCCTCTCTGACCCCTCTGGCTACAGCCCCATGTTCACATTTTCCCAACCACTGTGGAATTTGGCACAGTCGTCTCCTTAAAGACACAAAAGAACAAGGTATACCTGTTATTGTAAGCTACTGCCCGTTCTTGAAAATCTTAGAACCTGGAATAGTTATGGGGCTCAAAAATAGGAGCGAATATAATTTTTTATTACAGAAACCCAAATCAGAATGCAAATAAGTAGAAATTAACAAGTATTATGTACATCCATTCTGTCAATTAATTTTAACTGAACAGCCACAAAATGCTGAATATCATGATAAGCGACTGAATATAAAGCAATAAACAGGACCAAATTGTTTCTCATTCTCTGCTGTCTTGGAGGGGCTCTGAATCTAGTGGACACAAACTGAGATGAAGAGAAAAAAGTTAAGCAATCCATCTTGTCCTTCAGGGTAAATATTTGTATTAATAGAAATGAATCATACCACTCTGATAACTACAGTCTTTCAGTGGTTTTTTTATTGTACCAAAACAAAAGATGAATTATTTACTACTTCCTATATGTCATTTTGTGACTGGGTCTCTACCTATTTAACCTTTCTAAGCATCTGTTTCTTCATCTGCAACATGTTGATAATAATATTTACCAAATAGAATTTTTGTGAGGATCAAGTGTGATAATCTATGCATTTTATCTGGCAATAGAAAGCACACAATAAATGTTAGCCAATAATATTGTTATTATCTCTCCTGCATTATCCCATGACTTCCTTTTCCCTCACTCTACTTCACCCATACTGCCCTCTGAAAACTGACTAGGTCAACTTCCTGTCTTCATATGGATTTGAACCTTCTAATCTCTACTGAGCCCTAGGTCTGACAGGCTTCCTTTCGTTCTTTACATTTCAACTTACACATTGTCACTTTAAGACTCTACCCAAGGTGCCCTCCTGTACCTGTTTGTCTCCATCACAGTACACATACAGGGAAATATACGTATACCTATGGCTGATTCATGTTGAGGTTTGACAGAAAACAGCAAAATTCTGTAAAGCAATTATCCTTCAGCTAAAAAATAAATAAATTTTAAAAAGCATTTAAGGAGTATATACTATTTATACGTAAAATATTCGATGATTAAAATTGAATAATGTGCCAATTTACTGTTCTCATATCAGTTACCTTAAATCACAATATATGTTTAAGATCATCACTTTTTAGGTGGAAAAGCTAAGTCATTTTTCCAGGTCATCAGTAAATTGCAGATTTTTTTAAGAGTGATCTAGAACATCAGACTCTATCTACTTCAGTGCTCTTTTACTATTTCATATCTGTCTCCCAGTTGCAGTTGATTTTTTTTACTCCACTTCAAATACTCTAAGTACCTGTGTGCAGAATTGAACATATCAGTCATAGTATTTGCTTACATGATATAAGTTTATATTTTCCAACCAGTTAAGCAGTTTTTATAGCAGAAACATTGCCCTAAACTTTTACTAAATATATGTATATATATGACTGAAAGTGTTAGTCACTCAGTTGTGTCTGACTCTTTGTGACCCCATGAACTGTAGCCCTCCAGGCTCCTCTGTCCATGGAATTCTCCAGACAAGAATACTGGAGTGGGTCGCCATTCCATTCTCCAGGGGATCTTCCTGACCCAGGGATTGAAACTTTGCAGGCAGAGCCCACCAGGAAAGCCCCTTTTTCTTAACCTAAAAGGAGTATGAGAGAGAAAAAAAAAATATTTAACTTCAGCAGAAATATTTAATCAAAGGTTGAATGCTTGAAATTAAGCCTTTCAGTTTTTACTGATTAAAAAAAGTATAAATGCTAAATGAAAACTGCAGTTAATGAGGATAAGCAACTTAGGACCATCATGTTACAGTGTTAGCCTATAAGCAATTGAGCTGATATCAAAAGTATAGTTATATTAATACAACAGTGTTATGCTATTTAGACTTTATCTTTTTAAAGAACAGCTCAAGAGTTTACAATCACCCAGAACATTTATGCTTTCAATCTTACCAAGCTTTTCACTTGTACCCATCTTAAGGGTCATATTTTGCTAACATCTTACTATTTGACACTTGTGTTATAAGTCAAATCTGATTATCTCCCCTATCTCTCCTATAAAATCAAGCAATTTAAAAACTTTTTAAATAGAGGAAAATATACCAAATCGTAATTTCTTTCAGTCACAATATGAAGAGATAGAATAATTATAAATAGATACTGCTTTAACTGAATAAGGAGTTAATCACAAATATTTGTATTGCTGGTGACATTTATTCCTTAATAGCTTTCTAAAAATTATTACAGCATCCTTTGTCCCCCAAATTTGAAAAACTGAAAAATTGATACATGTAACTTTATTGAATATTATTTTAATGCCAATATGAACATTTTATTTTATGCATAACACTTTTCTTTAGGGTGCATTAAAAAAAAAAAACCTGAAAGATTCTGTATCTGTTTCACTGGTGATGACAAGTATGTTAATTGCTTGCAGATAACATCTGTTCTAGTGAAATCAAGATGCAGAGGCTGGGTTGGATCTGTAGTGCTAGCAGTTTTCTAAAGCTTTGTCTGGGAGACCCACTACATGCATTTCACAGACTCTTCAGGCAGCTGGAGGGCTTTTGAGCTTTTTTGAGAACCTTCCAGCAACTGAAATAAAATCTTCCAGGAATCTTGGGTCATCGAAATGTCTCTCTAAGCAGTGGGCTCACCTTTGAAGCTCCAACACATCCACTGACCATGACGCCTGAGTGCTCTCTGGCTAAAGCAAGTTCAGGGTGAGCTGCCAACCTCCTGCATGCAAGACAGGGCCTCTGACTGCCTTCTCTGTTTACAGAGCAGGGTGAAGGGCCTCTCCAGAGGGAATAGCAAGAGCTTGGTCAATATAATGTCAGATATAAAGGACCCTTATGCACAACAGGCCACGTTTACAATTTTACAGGGTTCATGGACTACAATTGCTTACCAGATGTGCCTATGGGGTTGACTAACCATGGCAATGCAGTGGCTGTGGTCCCAACCTCTTCTGGGCCTTACATGTTTTCTTCTCCTCTAAGCTATATGTAGACTCTGATGCACTATTCCTGGAAAAGCCAGTGCCGCTCACCCGTGGATCAGACAGTCATGCTGCTTGTGCTTTGCAGGCCACACATGGGGTCAGGCCTGGGATGTCTTTTTCACTATGTGAAGACCCAGCAGACTGTATCAGCCAAAGTTATGAGCTTGGGAGTTTCACTGAGTCTACAGGTAGATTTATGGTGATGAAGTTCAAGAAACTGGAAAAAAAAAATCTGTATTTGTTACAGATTATCTCATTGATAAAAAGGGGGTCCAGAGACATGGATGGAAGAAATGAAAGTTAAGCACGGGAGACATCTGAGAAAGAGAACAGAGACAAAATACCAGGAGTAATAAAAATTAAAGCAGTGAGAATAGAGATATTAAATAATATGATGTGCTTACACTGCAGTGGGAAGTTTTATTTTAAAAATTGACCTGTGAAATGGAATTCTTCTTTGCTAGTATGAGTTTTTAAAATACGTTTTCACTGTTTTAAACACAACCTATTTGTACAAAAGCTAATGATGTAATAACTTAAGATAAATACATTCTAACTTTGTAATCTAGGAGAAATAAGCTCTTTCCACCAGTTCATTACATACGGAGCGTTGAGGACCCTCCTCAACGCTCCGTATGTAATAAGCAAATATAATAGCAAATTCATAGTGGAAAGTAGGTTTCCTCACATGTGGAAACATTTCACTCTCACGGGTTTTCCTGACATTACTCTGAACTCCTTCAGTGCATAAATAAAAACAATTATTCTTACAAACTTAGTGACACTGAATAAGATATATTAATCTGTTAAAAGAAAGTGCAGACATATATATTGATACAATTACCAATAGTGTTCTCAGGATTATAGTTCCAGAACACTTACTACAGAAAAAATTAAATACATTGACTGGGAGGTTGCCCAAAGGGCTTTTGTCTCTGCAGATAGAAGTACAGAAATCAGCTTCTGTTGGCTGTTTTTGGTAAGCCTATTTTCTAGACGTCTTCAAAAAATGTAAGCTTTATTCTTTCAAACAAATCCAACATCAAACAGTAAGTTTTCAGCAATCTAACACCATATTCCTAAGAGCTAACAGAAAGTTTGTTTTTTTAATGAGTAGTTTAAAAAAACTTGAGTAGCATTTATTTAAACTTAGAATTTTAAAACACTTCAGAAGCCTGATTATAAATGTATCTATGTTTTTACAAGACTACAGATTATACATGAACAAACACACACATACACATACATGATCAAAGAATTTTATTGTTTGATTCTTGTTAGATGGTGGCAACCTTACATAAAACATAGCTGTTAGTTTCTTAAAGCATATATTTATTTGTATAATTTCTAGATAGAATGCCTTAAAAGGAGAAGGCTCAAAATAGACATCAATGCTGCACCTGACGAGAGAGTGAAACGCTGGGAATTCTTGCCTTTTTCATTCTAGGCTGCTTGTTATCATTTCCCTACTTTACTCATATAACCGAGAGAAACTATTTTCAGGATGCTCATTTTCAATAGCAGAAGAGAAATTATGTTACCTACTTGTGTGACCATTTACCAATCAGTGGTTATATAGATAATGTTATTGCTCTCTTATCAATCACCATTTTTTTTAAATATTTTACTTCCTATTTAGAAATATAGCAAGAGTAATAGGACAAAAATTTTAAGTAGGCTACCTTTATCAAACATTACACACTGAAATAATTGGATAATATAAGGTATTTATTTTCTTTATCTGGACATCATCCTTACTTTTCTCATCAACATAAATGAGTAAAAATTTAGTGTTGATATTTTTGTCAGTTAGAACGTAACTGTAACAAAAGAACAAATTTGGGAACGTTTTAGACCAGCATACTAAACTGAAGTATAAAAATTAAAAAAAAAAGATAAGATAAATACTGACAACTATGATTATCATTGAAATTATCAACAAGGATAAAAAGATTTTCCACTCAACAGAAACAGATTAATTAGAGAAGGTCATGTTACTGAAACCAAAAGTTACAGATATTTACATGTCTTTAAAAATACTAAGAAAGAAATTTTAACATGGGTGAGTATAGATCCAGTTTATGATCTGATTTTTAAAATCCTTTGGATTAGAGGGGGTTTTTTGTGCTTAGATTATTGTTCTCAGCTATTTAAACTGAACCGAAGGAAATTACTTTTAAGTAATCATTTCAGACTTTTAGAATTAAAAATATCATTTTGAATAGGTAAAGTTTCATTTTAAAGATGGTTCACATAAACACAACTCCATAGCTCCTATTTCTCCTTTGCAGGACTTATCCCTCTTCTTAGTAATAAAACTGTCTGCTCACTAAGTGCTTTTCTCACAGGCAGTGAGTAGCATGAGGACAGGGGCCTGAGGTATCTTGTCAGGGGATAACTGACAAGTAGATACTCAACTAAAGTACTATACTATCTGTAAAGGAAAGGCTAGACAGAGAGAGAGGAAGAGAGAGAGAGAGGAAGAGAGAGGCAGAATGGAGGAAAACGGATAGCTTGTAAATATTCTGTGTTAGATCAGTTTGATACCAGGGATACTAGGTCATGCACAAAAGAGAAGAAAAGGGGAGAAGTGCTATTTTATTTGGAAATCTGATGTGAAAGGTAATGTATTGAGAGGGAAGAGAGAGAGAGAGAGAAAATGGTTCGGAGCCTAATACCTCACAAAAGGAAAACTGGGATGAAACACTTTAATGCATGAAACATAAAGATCAAAACAGGTAAGACTCAAGAGGAGGCAGACTGTGCTCTGTCATCAAGGTGAAGATGAATGTAGGAAAGGAATCAAGAGTTGAGTACACCAGTGGTACATAGGCCAGTGCAAGCCCAGTTTTACCCGTCCGTGAGATGAGCACAGAATGTGAGTAAGCATTTAGAGATGTTCATACAATTTGATGGAATAATTTTGTGCTGTTGAATTCAGTGAAGACAGATTTGGGTTTATATCTACATTTTCTATTTGAGTTTAGGGGAACTCATTTTAATTGTATTTTTAGAAACTAAAATGGTAAATTGAAAATGTACAAAATAAATGTTTAAAAATGAAAAAGAATTAAAATATTTAAAATTTAACAGCTAGCCTTCACCAAAGACAGCCTGAGAAGCACTGACACAGACAAAATGTTGCCAGCAGAGCATTGTTTTCTCTGCTTCTTTTTTCGTCTCCTTTGTGGTCGTATTCTTCTATTTTTTTTAGAGCAAGCATACATGAGTGTCCTCTGCAAGCTTTCTCACAATGAAAAAATAACCTTAAACATACTAAATTTGGGAATTATTTTAAAAAGCTTTCTAATTTGTGGCATGTGACAATATATGGAACTTCAAGTTGAATAAATACAGAGGTTTTTGGTTTAGTTTCAGTACACAAAGTTATGACATTGTCACCACGTGGGCTTAAAATTTTTTCCTGCTCAATTGTTTCTATAAATGTTTATATAGAACTATACCACTTTTCAAGCTTTTGCAAAGAGTAGCTTTCTATGTTATAGGTTCATGAAATGTTTCTTTCAGAAAAAAAACTTGTAAGTAGAAATATTGAGCTTTACAGATCTACTTAAAGTCCTCCAATTTTCCTCTTCTATAACAGCAGCTCCATATTACAATTTCAGTTTCACCCTTTATTTCCTTAAAAAAATTATAACGTATTTCAAACAAGCAAAAATATATGAAGAATGGCATAAAAAGCATCAAAATATGTAACACTGAGCTGAATGAATGAAAGTTACTAGTGAAATTGTGAAGGGGCCCGAAAAGCAACATCCTTTTCCCCAGCTGAGTGCGACAAACACACGAGTCAGACAGAACCAGGGGAAAAGATCACCAGCTTTAGATTATTCCCGACTGGAGAATCCCAGGGACGGGGGAGCCTGGTGGGCTGCCGTCTATGGGGTCGTACAGAGTCGGACACGACTGAAGCGACTTAGCAGCAGCAGCAGCAGCAGCCTGACTGGAAATTCTGACAAAAACTTACCCTGGGAGGGAAAGCAAATGGTCATTCTTTCTGAGGCAGATTTGAAGAGAACAGAGAAAGAGACTGAGGAGAGCAAGTACAACTCTTTCTTCTTAGATCACTAATCATATAATTCACTCCTGTTCCCTTTGGGGAAAATGTGTGAGCAGGTAGAGAAAAGCAAGAAGTCAGCGTAACTCTGAAAGGCCCTACACTCGAAACCTTAAAGCCCGAACAGAAATTTCTCTTCAACATAAACTATAGCCCCTCAATTTTCTTCTACCTTTACTTCCTGGTGGCACAGATGGTAAAAGGAACTGCCTGCAATTCAGGAGACACAGTTTTGATTCCTGGGTTGGGAAAATCCCCTGGAGGAGGGCATGGCAACCCACTCCAGCATTCTTGCCTGGAGAATCCCCGTGGATAGAGGAGCCTGGAAGGCTACAGTTCATGGGGTCACAAAGAGTCAACTGGAACGACTGAATGACTAATACTTTCACTTTCTTTCATGGCCCCTCAATTTTCTTCTATTTTTACTCCATATGTAAGTATATCTAAGGAATATTGTGTATTGTCTTTGTACTTTTTATTAATTTTAAACTCTATAAATTGAAATGCACACAATGGATTATGTGTTTTATACAGTGGGGTTCTGATACTGATTTCTTGTGTGTGTGTGTGTGTGTGTTTTCTCACAAAATAACTATGAAAGATTTCTTAGTTCTGGCCAAAATCATACTTGAATTGTGGTTTGTTTGATGATGTCCTCTTTTTTAATTTCCCAATTTTAGCTCATTCATCTGCTGTCATTGTTGTTGTTCAGCAGCCAAGTGGTGTCTGACTCTTCGCAACCCCATGGACTGCAGCATGCCAGGCTTTCCTGTCCCTCCGTAGCTCCTGGAGTTTGCCCAAGTTCATGTCCATTGAGGGGATATTGAGGAATTGCTCATTCCTCAGTAACCTCTAATCTATGTTCTGTCTCTATACATGTCCCTATTCTAGGTATTACATATAAATGGACTTCTACAATGTATGGGCTTTTTTTGTGACTAGCTTCTTTCACTCAGCACGTTTTTAAGTTTCATCCAAATTATATGCAGGCTTCCCTTGTGGTTCAGCTGGTAAAGAATCCACCTGCAGTGCGGGAGACCTGGGTTCGATCCCCGGGCTGGGAAGATCTGCTGGAGAAGGGACAGGCTACCCACTCCAGTATTGTGGCCTGGAGAATATAGTCCACGGGGTCGCAAAGAGTCAGGCACGACTGAGCAACTTTCATTTTCATATTATAGCGCAAATCAGTAGGTCATTCTTTTTCATGCTGAATGAACATAGCACATTTTGTAGATCCATTTGTCCATTGATGGGTATGTATGTCATCCTCACAGGATAGTGGTGTGTTTTTTTTTTTTTTTTTTTTTTCAGAATTCGTTTCTTCTTTTTCCCTGGCCACATTCCCATTGGTTGGGTGGTTGCTGAAGGAGTCTTTGGGCCTAGAAAAGAAAAAACAGTCTCAAAGGCCCTTTGAATCATCTAACTTCAGAGGAAACAAAACTGAACTTTAGGTCCCGCCCTGATGCTCCAGGCCAGTTGTATCTATCTGGGACATGTCACCCCCTGTCCAGAAACCTTCCACCCGCTACATCTGCCAGGGACTTATCACCCCCTGCCCAGAGGACTTATCACCCCCTGCCCAACTACAAATGCCATCTCAACTAAAGAATACCCAAAACATCCTGCCTGACTAACGTTTCCCTGATTGCTTCCACAAACCTCCCTTTAAATATGAAGCTTCCCTGATCCCTCTTGCACTCAGCCTGCTCCTTAGGCCAACTGTCGCCCTTCCTTGCCCAAATAAAGGTAACCTATGCAGATGACACCACCCTTATGGCAGAAAGTGAAGAAGAACTAAAAAGCCTCTTGATGAAGGTGAAAGTGGAGACTGAAAAAGTTGGCTTAAAGCCCAACATTCAGAAAACGAAGATCATGGCATCTGGTCCCACCACTTCATGGGAAATAGATGGGGAAACAGTGGAAACAGTTTTTTCCACAGAAAAATAAAAAACAGTTTATTTTTCTGGGCTCCAAAATCACTGCAGATGGTGACTGCAGCCATGAAATTAAAAGAAACTTACTCCTTGGAAGGAAAGTTATGACCAACCTAGATAGCATATTCAAAAGCAGAGACATTACTTTGCCAACAAAGGTTCGTCTAGTCAAGGCTATGGTTTTTCCTGTGGTCATATATGGATGTGAGAGTTGGACTGTGAAGAAGGCTGAGCGCCAAAGAATTGATGCTTTTGAACTGTGGTTTTGGAGAAGACTCTTGAGAGTCCCTTGGACTGCAAGGAGATCCAACCAGTCCATTCTAAAGGAGATCAGTCCTGGGTGTTCTTTGGAAGGACTGATGCTGAGGCTGAAACTCCAATACTTTGGCCACTTTGTGTGAAGAGTTGACTCATTAGAAAAGACTCTGATGCTGGGAGGGATTGGGGGCAAGAGGAGAAGGGGACAACAGAGGATGAGATGGCTGGATGGCATCACCGACTCGATGGACATGAGTCTGGGTGAACTCCAGGAGTTGGTGATGGACAGGGAGGCCTGGCGTGCTGCGATTCATGGGGTCGCAAAGAGTCGGACACGACTGAGCGACTGATCTGATCTGATCTGATCTGATCTCTGTTGAAGTATCTCTTCTTCTTTTCTGCCTCAGCCCACCATTGCTCTACTGTTTTCAACAATGCCCTTGGGCCTAGATTGCTCTACATACTTTTGCAATCAAATTTATGCTCCTTTGAAGGAGCCCTGTCCAAGGTTAGTCAATGATGAGATTTATTCTGACTCCAAAGGGTTTCCTCTCAGTTATCTCTTTCCCCATTTTCCCCCCCAAAACACTAGCCAGCCTATATAGCTTAGCTTGTATCTTTACTGAATCTTGAATCTCCTCCCAGTTGACTTTCACCACAAATGCCACTGCTTTTCAGAGCACCCTAAGGCTTGAACTTCTCCAGGCGCTATTGCAAATGGAGTGAGTTAAATTGGAAGAGACTAAGGACTGCCTCCTGATTCCTCCTCCTCCCACCAGGCAAAGTCTCTGAGTGGGACCTCTGGAGGAAGGCACAGTAGCACCCTTTTCTCTTAATGACATCTCCCCAAAAACTGAGAACTTGGAGATGGTGGGTGTTATAGCTGCCTGTCTTCTTGGTTAGCCACTCTCAACCTGGAACCACCACCTCATGAGCTAAGGCAAGGATGATTGGGGCTCTAGTTTTCTCAGTGATATTTGGGAAAAAGTCCTCCAGTTGGAAGCTGGTGGGAAAGAGGGCCCTGTGTTCTTGGGTGCCCCACTATGGAGTACAATTTCTACCTCTCTGAGTTGAAATAGGGGAGGGAGCGATCAGTTTCAGTTCAAAAACATTTTCTTACCAAATGTTTGTAGATTGCCTTGAAGAGGTGTTTCTTCATTTGCTGTAAGCAATTAGGACCATTTTCAGAACCTGTAAATGATTGTTTTATGTTCTGATAATTGCTATCTGTGTCACTGGGGAGTGGTCTGCCAAATTCCTCATGCTGCCATGCATGTCACTCCCTCTGTTGTTAAACTTTTCATGATAGTAGTAGACAGTATGTATGCTTTCACAGCCAGATTTGTATCTTAATACTCTGTTTGCTAGATTCAGCCACGTTGATTTTTGTTTCTTCATTTTAGTCATTATGATATTCCATTGAATGTTTATAATACCAGTGATTTATCTATTTTCCCATAGATATTTAGGTCATTTCTATTTTCATTATTGCAAATTAACATTAACCATTCTGCAATTAACATTCTTGAACACATTCCCTTGTATTTATATTAGTCTTATCATGCATATAACTAAGATGGTAGTTCTTCGATTTTAGAGACTATGTATGCAAATATCACCAAACTGCTTTTTAAAACATTTGTATCAATTAGCCCTTCCACCAAGAGTGATATTAGTTTTCATTTCTCCACATTCTTACTATCATTTGGTGTCTTAAGAATTACAATTATCAAGTGAGTGACCCAATAATTCACTGTGGTTTCAGTATTCATTTGCTTGATTGTTAGTAAAGCTGAAGATATTTTTATATTTTCATTGATTATTTGTGTTTCTTTTGGTACTGCATATAATTTTTTATTGCTTAGCATAGTATCTAAATTGGAAACATTTCATCAGCACTTGAAAAAAAATCTGTATTTTAATTTTGTTGAGAGTGTGTCCTATATGTTTTAGGTCAAGTTGATTGATAGTGTTGTTCAAATCTTCTATTACCTTTCTAATTTTCTGTATTAGCACATAAATTACTCAGAACAGAGTATTGAAATACAGGTTTTGCAGCCCTATGAACTACAGCCTGCTAGGCTCCTCTTTCCATGGGATTCTCCAGGCAAGAATACTGGAGTGGGTTGCCATGCCCTCCTCCAGGGGATCTTCCTGACCCAAGGATTGAACCCACGTCTCTTACGTCTCCTGTATTGGCAGACTTTACCACTAGTGCCACCTGGGAAGCCCTCAGTTCAGTTCAGTTCAGTTGCTCAGTTGTGTCCGACTCTTTGTGACCCCATGGACTGCAGCAAGCCAGGCCTCCTTGTCCATCGCCAACTCCCAAAGTGTACTCAGTCTCATGTCTATTGAGTCGGTGATGCCATCCAACGGTCTCATCCTCTGTCGTTCCCTTCGCCTCCTGCCCTCAATCTTCCTCAGCATCAGGGTCTTTTCCAATGAGTCAGTTCTTTGCATTAGGGGGCCAAAGTATTGAAGTTTCAGCTTCAACATCAGTCCTTCCAATGAATATTCAGAACTGATTCCTTTAGGATGGACTGGTTTAATCTCCTGGCAGTCCAAGGGGCTCTCAAGAGTTGGAGAAGTCCAACACCATAGTTCAAAAGCATCAATTCTTCGGAACTCAGCTTTTTTTATAATCTAACTCTCATATCCATACATGACTCCTGGAAAAACCATGACTCCATGGCTTTGACTAGACAGACCTTTGTTGGCAAAGTAATGTCTTCGCTTTTTAATATGCTGTCTAGGTCATAATTCTTCTTCCAAGGAGCAAGCATGTTTTAATTTCATGGCTTCAGTCACCATCTGCAGTGATTTTGGAGCCCAAAAAAATAAAGTCTGACACTGTTTCCATTGTTTACCCATCTATTTGCCATGAAGTGATGAGACCAGATGCCATGATCTTAGTTTTCTTAATGTTGAGTTTTAAGCTAGCAATTTCACTCTCCACTTTCACTTTCAACAAGAGGCTCTTTAGTTCTTCTTTGCTTTCTGCCATAAGGATGGTATCATCTGCGTATCTTAGGTTATTGATATTTCTCCCAGCAATCTTGATTCCAGCTTGTGCTTCCTCCAGCCCAGCGTTTCTCATGATGTACTCTGCGTATAAGTTAAATAAGCAGGGTGACAATATACATTCTTGAAGTACTCCTTTTCCTATTTGTAACCAGGCTGTTGTTCCATGTCCAGTTCTAACTGTTGCTTCCTGACCTGTATACAGATTTCTCAAGAGGCAGGTCAAAGGGTCTTGTATTTCCATCTCTTTAAGAATTTTCCAGAGTTGGTTGTGGTCCACAGTCCAAGGCTTTGGCATAGTCAATAAAGCAGAAGTAGATGTTTTTCTGGAACTCATTTGCTTTTTCCATGATCCAGCAGATGTTGGCAATTTGATCTCTGGTTTCTCTGCCTTTCCTAAATCCAGCTTGAACATCTGGAAGTTCACAGTTTACATACTGTTGAAGCCTGACTTGGAAAATTTTGAGCATTACTTTACTAGCGTGTGAGATGAGTGCAAGTATGCAGTAGTTTGAGCATTCTTTGTCATTGTCTTTCTTTAGAATTGGAATGAAAACTGACCTTTGCTGGTCCTTTGGACACTGCTGAGTTTTCCAAATTTGCAGGCATATTGAGTGCAACACTTTCACAGCATCATCTTTTAGGATTTGAAATAGCTCAACTGGAATTCCATTACCTCCACTAGCTTTGTTCGTAGTGATGCTTCTTAAGACCCACTTGACTTCACATTCCAGGATGTCATCTAGGTTGGTGATCACACCATCGTGATTATCTGGGTTGTGTAGATCTTTTTTGTATAGTTATTCTGTGTATTCTTGCCACCTCTTCTTAATGTCTTCTGCTTCTGTTAGGTACATACCATTTCTGTCCTGTATTGAGCCCATCTTTGCATGAAATGTTCCCTTGGTATCTCTAATTTTCTTAAAGAGATCTCTAGACTTTCCCATTCTATTGTTTTCCTCTATTTCTTTGCATTGATTTCTGAGGAAGACTTTCTTATCTCTCCTAGATATTCTTTGGAATTCTGTATTCAAATGAGTATAGCTCTCCTTTTCTCCTTTGTCTTTTGCTTCTCTTCTATTCACAGCTATTTGTAAGGCCTCCTCAGACAACCATTTTGCCTTTTTGCATTTCTTTTCCTTGGGGATGGTCTTGATCCATGCCTCCTGAATAATGTCACGAATCTCTGTTCATAGTTCTTCAGGCACTCTATCAGATATAATCCCTTGAATCTATTTGTCTCTTCCACTGTATAATTGTAAGGGATTTGATTTAGGTCATACCTGAATGGTCTAGTGATTTTCCCTACTTTCTTCAATTTAAGTCTGTATTTGACAATACAGAGTTCATGGTCTGTATCACAGTCAGCTCCCAGTCTTGTTTTTGCTGACTGTATAGAACTTCTCCATGTTTGACTGCAAAGAATATAATCAATCTGATTGTGGTATTGACCATCTGGTGATGTCCATGTGTAGAGGCTTCTCTTGTGTTGTTGGAAGAGGGTGTTTGCTATGACCAGTGCATTCTCTTGGCAAAATCTTATCTTTAGCTAATTTAGCCCATCTTCTGAGGTAAGACTTTTCTGAGAACTCTAGCTGGTATTTTATGAATCAAGAAGTCTTTTCATTCTGATGAGTGAGAACAGAAACTATTCTTAGCCCTGTATGAGGTTGAGGATTGTTCTACTTCTCTCAAGCCATTCTTTGCATGAGCTGGCTATTTTCCTCATTGTAATAAAACAGTACTCAGCCAAAGACTCAGGGGATCCCTCTGCAATTCCCTGGAGTTCTCTCTCTCTTTCTCTCTGATATTTTACCCTACAATGCTAACCACTGTAACCTGACTATGCGAAACTCTGTCTCCTCAACTTATTGAGATGCTTGAGTTCTCTTTGGGTTCCCACTTCCTGCACAACTCCCTGAAAACGCTACACAGTCAGCTGATTTATCCATCTTATTTGCTTGCCTGTTGTACGGTGTCTGAGAAGCATTGTATCATATCTGTCCCATTTGTTCTCTTTGTTAAGGTGGGAAGATAAATCTGGTCCCAGTTATTCCATTATGGCCAAAAATAGAAATCTCTTAAGTATCTCATTCTTAAATATTCATGGAAAAGTATGATTTGTAGACATCTACAGAAAGTCTATAACATGAAAAAGAAAAGAAAAGAAAAAAACCCAGGAGTAAGCGGAATTAATGCAGGGCAAAAAACTTCAAAAAACAAAAATTATAAATCAATATCCTGAGAATAATAAGTGAGAGTGAAAGTGTTAGTCACTCAGTGGTGTCTGACACTTGCAGCCCCATAGCCCACCAGGCTCCTCTGTCCCTGGGATTTCCCAGTTAAAAATACTGGAGTGTATTGCCATTCCCTTCTTCAGGGGATATAATAAATCTATAAAATATCTGAGAAAAAGGAAAATTAATCAAATTTAAAGTACACTAGATGACTATTTTAAACTCTAGTTTAAAAAATAATATGAATTATATTTTTCAGAAAACAAAGCAAATAGGAAATTGGACTAAAATGATAAAATATTTAGGAAAACCAATCCAGGATGCTCAGTATCAGGGTAGTGGTGTTCCAGAAAGGAAAAAGAGAAAATATAAGGAATAAAATTATCAAACATACATAAAAAGAAATCCATATATAAAGGAAGAAATTATCCAATTTCTAATGGTTTGGCACAATAAATGCAAAAACAGTACCACACTAATGCACACTTGTATGCAATATCATGAAATCAGTGATAAAGGAAAGATCCAATGACTTCTGTGGAGAATAATGTATTTTATATGAAGGACATATCAGAAAGACATTTTTCCACAGCAGTACTTGGTCCTATAGGATAATGAAGGCTCTAAGGGAGTATTTGGAAATATTTCCTGGTGGCTCAGAGGGTAAAGCATCTGCCTGCAATGTGGGAGACCTGGGTTCAATCCCTGGGTCAGGAAGACACCCTGGAGAAGGAAATGGCAACCCACTCCAGTACTCTTGCCTGGAAAATCCCATGGACAGAGAAGCCTGGTGGGCTACAGTCCATGATCGCAAAGAGTTGGACACGACTGAGTGACTTCACTTTCTTTCACTTTCATGAATAAAAGAAAGTTATTTAAGTTAAAAAATGAGACAATTCTTAACTTCAGAAAAAAAGATCTTAAGAGAGAAAATTCAATCATAGTATAGTATAAATTAGGGCTTCCCTGGTAGCTCAGTTGGTAAAGAATCTGCCTGCAGTGCAGGAGACCCAGGTTCAATTCCTGGGTCAGGAAGATCTGCTAGAGAAGGGATAGGCTACCCACTCCAGTATTCTTGGACTTCCCTTGTCACTCAGCTGGTAAAGAATCTGCCTGCAGTGCTGGAGACAGGGTTCGATTCCTGAGTCAGGAAGATCCCCTGAAGAAAAGAATGACTACCCACATCAGTATTCTTGCCTGGAGTATTTCATGAACAGAGGAGCCTGGAGGAGTACAGTCATGGGGTTGCAAAGAGTCAGACTTGTCTGAATGACTAATTTATACTATAAATTTATATATTCATAGTTATACATTATTACCTAATAATTATGATATGCTACATTGGTAGGTAATAATCTGCATGAAAGAAATTTACATTCTTTTTCAAAATAATGAGAAGTTTATTTCAGGTCTTAAAATTGTAAATCAAGGAAAAGAGGTACAATCATGTTATTTGTTATGAAAATTGAAGAAATGAAGGCTAATACCAAAAGTTATAACTAAAGGGATTATTGCTTCTTGTAGGTAGTCTAGGGGAAGGCAATGCAGAGGACACTGATTAAAAAAAAATTCCTTTGGTACTAAATATGTGCATGCGTTATTTTGAGTAAAAATTAAGACGTAATTTCAATAAGATATAAAAAAATATTGACTCTGTTCCCTGTGTCCTTGGGGCAGATTCAATCCTCTCTGGAGATTTTAGCCAAGCTAATTTATGTGCAATTCCCTCTTCATCATTTTTGTTCAGGAATTTATTTTTTGTTTTTAAGCAGAGCTACTAAAAGATGGGGCAACCTGTGTCTCCATATTCATTTTATTTATAGTGGTCTTAAAATACCAACTAAAGAAATTATAGACACATGCTACACCTGAGATATTTTCAAGCATGCATTTTGTTGCTCACTTTTATTCACCACTCCGCTCTCATCACCTCTACTCACTATCCCTTCCAAACTCCCATCTGCTTGCTCCCTTGGGATGATATTAGTTACGCCATTCCTTCACTAGCTGCTGTGCTCTTCAGTGTGAACAGGGCCTTGTGTCCAGCTCAGTCAGGACTTGTAGCTGAAGAGCTCATTTGGACCCTGCTTCACTTGGTCCCCTTCCAACTATGTTCTTGGCTTACTTTACTTTGGTGGTTGAGAAATTACAGACACCATAACATTTATCTTTTCTTATCTTACCTGCATCTTCATATATCTTACTGACTAAGACACATTCTTCTGATTTAATACATCTTATTGCTATTAAAATAACAAAAAAATTCCAAGTATACCTAAGTAAATTATTATAACTTTCTTTTACACAAACCAAACATATTTTATAAAAGCATTGTAAAACAAAATATAATTTACTCTTGGCCTTTATTATTCACCACTAAGTAGAATGATAAAGGAATAGTCATCGTCTTCACAAAGTATTATACATTTTTCATGGTTTAAATGCTTTCTATGGAGCAGTCTCTATGTTAAGTAATTCATAAGTATTCTCACAACAGCCCTGTAATGTAAGTACTGTTATTATCTTAGATAAGAGAATTGAGATTTAGGGATATTAATATTTTCCAAAGATCATAAATTAAGTCAGAGATTTAGCTACAAGGTACAAGTTTCTGTGGAGTCATACAGACTGGAAAGAAAACCGACTCTGCCTGTTAGAAATAAAGGTCTTGAAAATGAGTCCTTAAAAAGACGATGCCTGAACTGAGTCCTGAAAATAAAGATTGAATAAAACAAGAAAATAAAGAGTGAGAAGATAACGTGTGCCAGAAAAAAGAAAACAGTAAGGGCCAACATGTAGAGTATGGCACTTAGGAACACCATAGAGAGATTCCTATGACACAAATATATACCCTGTGTTGGCAAAAGGATGAAGTAGTTTTATTGAAATCCAACCATTCTTATTTCTTATGTGTTGTTTATGGCTGATTTTGTACTGTAAAAGCAAAGTTGAGTAATTGCAACAAAGTCCATTTGGCCCACAGAGCTGAAAAATACTTGCTATCTGATGCTTTACAGGAAAAGTTTGCCAACCCCTGTTTTAGAAAATCAGTTAAGTTTTAGAGCAATTAAAAGTAAGAAAACAATTGTTTTTACCCTCTTTTCTTCTGTCTCCAGCATTCTTTATTTCTTTGTGTAGGTGCAAATTGTGATTGAGTATCATATTCCTACTGTCTGAAGATTTAAAATGTCTTATAATTCAGGTCTAGAAATGTCAACCCACTCCAGTGTTCTTGCCTGAAGAATCCCAGGGACAGAGGAGCCTGGTGGGCTGACATCAGAATGAGCACAGTCTCACTGAAATACCACGACTAAGTCTACCTCTGTTTGCTTTTATTCTTATTTCATACCTCTCCAGAGGTTTTGCATTATTTTTTTAAAACAATTTTTTACTAAAAAATATTAAATCCTGAAAAGAAAGTTCAGGAATATTACAATGCACTCTCGTGTACACTCACCTACAATGACTACTGTTAATATTGTTTTGCCATACCTTCCTCTTGCTACACACAGACATACATGCTAAGTATCAGCTGAAACCCTTGAGTGTCAGGGTTGTCATGACCCTTCACCCCTCAAATACTTCAGTGTACATTTCCTAAGAAATAGGACATAGCCTTATTAAGTTCAGAAAATTAAACATTAATACAAAATTATTTAACCTGTTGTCTCAATGTTGTCCTTTTTAGCATATATATATATATATTTTGATCAAGTATCCTAGTGCAAAATCCTGCCTGTGTTTACTTGTTATGTTCTTTTATCTCCTTTAATCTAGAAGTATTAAGATAAAGAAGAATCCCAAAACGGAAGAAATCCTCAGTCTTTCTTTGTGTAGTGTAAAAGTCTGACATTAAACTTTTGATTGCTGAAGCATCCATTTCAGACATCCATCTTAAATAGACCACTGTCAGCTCTATGGTACAGCTACTAGCCACAGGACTAGGTTGCTCCCATCCGTGAACTTCTCCTTCCATAATGTCCTAGGAAATGTAGATAATTGACAGCTTAAAGTGATCCCACTTTTCCATTTTTGCATTTTAATTTCCCATCTTATGCTTTAAATTCACCAACAAAGAGTGAACCCGTGAAACCCTAGGCACTTCATCTTTGTGAACCTAATACAGACAAAGCCCCAGGTCCGTGCTTCCTCCTTCTCTCTCTGCCTGTGACCTCTCTGTGTGGCCCTCCAGGCATGCCATGTACCCCCCAGGACCTGGGAGTAATAAATCTTTTTCTTTAAAGTTCCCTGGTAGTTTTGCTGAGATGTGTCCTGTGGTCATAATAAGAACCACAAAGGCTAGTCCAGCCACAACATTGGCCTTGGTGGTAGTGGGGGTAGTGTTTGTGGGACTTGCTATAGTAAATATAGGGTCCGGGTGAGAGCTTCAGAATTCCTAGCCAAGAACATCACTATCAACTGACTATGACCAACACAACACTGTGTCATGAAGTGATTTATTTTTTTTAAAGAATACATGCCAGCTATTTGAAGAAAGTTCTCCAGTTTGGATTGTCTGATAATTTTTCATGATTAGATTCAGATTATATACCAGATTAGATTCAGATTTATCCTGGTAGGAATACTATATAGATGATGTTGTGTCCTTCTTAATATTCCATTTCAAGAGGCACACAATATTTGTTTTCCGCTTTGTTGGTGATGTTGATTTTAGTCACTTTGTTAAGATGGAGACTGTCAGATTTTTTCTCTGTATAAATATCCTTTTCCCCTAGTATCTACCAAACAATGTGTGGGAGACTCTTTTTTTGAGGCTGTATAAATACTGTACTCCTTAATATAGTCCTCTAATGATGAACGGCCTGCCAGAAGCCTGGTTTCTCAACTTATTGCCATACTCAGGTTGGTCAGCAAAAAGTGGCTGTAAATCCTCAGAGCAATGCACCATTTGCTGCTGTTCAGTTGCTCAGTCGTGTCCGATTCTTTGCAAACCTATGGACGGCAGCATGTCAGGCTTCCCTGTCCTTCGCTATCTCCCAGAGTTTGCTCAATTTCATATCTGTTGAGTCTGTGATGCTATCTAACCATCTCATCCTCTGTTACCCCGTTCCCCTCCTGCCCTCAATCTTTCCCAGGATCAGGTCTTTTCCAATATACTATACTCTAGGACTTTTGTTTCTTTGCTGTCGTTCAGTCACTCAGTCATGTCCGACTCTCTGCGACCCCATGGACTGCAGCATGCCAGACTTCCCTGTCCTTCACCATCTCCTGGAGCTTGCTCAAACTCATGTCCATTGAGTTAGTGATGCCACCCAACCGTCTCATCCTCTGTCATCCCCTTCTCCTCCTGCCTTCAATCATTCCCAGCATCGGGGTCTTTTCTTTGTTTGTTTCTTGCCTCTTCTATTTTCAAGTGTTTGTTTCCCAAGTCCTGTGAGACTGCAAAAAATTTCACTTTGAATTTAAAAAGATTTTAGTTTAGATTTCAGCCTCTTCCATAGTCTTAGAATATAGCAAATGTCTTTTGTGGAAAATGGTTATGTATCTGTGGACTTCAAACCTTCAATTTTGTCTCTCTATCCCCAAGTGACTTCTAAAGGCTACATTGGTTTCTCCTTCTTTTAAATGTTTCTCTCTGTCTGAGCCAAACCACAAACTTCAGCTCACACCAAGAACTGGCAGATTCCCTCATATAAAAAATCAACTGCGATTTATCTAGTCACCTCTGAATGTTTTTCCTCTCTATATAATTTAGCACCATCTTCTTCTCATAGTTCCCACAGTTCCATGATGCCTTTTCAAAAGTATTTGTTGTAATTGATCTTTTTTCCTTTGTTATGAACTGTGAGACTATAGGCTTGACATAACCTTTTAAATCCTACTTAGAAGTCCAAGAACAATCAGTTCTTACTTGCATCTGATAACTCCAGTATCTGCATCTCCTGTGGTTCTGTTTCTATTGGCTGTTTTTCCTCTTTGTTCTTTTGTCATGTTTTCTGTCTCTGTTTCTGTCTGGTAATATTTTGACTAATGACCAACATTTTAAGTAAAAAAATTGTAGGGATAATTTGAAGTTTGAGATGATGTTATCTTCTCCAAGAGATGATTCATTTTTGTTTTAGCAAATAGGCTGAAGGCAGATAACTAATCCAATCAGGAATTGAATCTTTTCTAAATTCTTTAGGAGGGTTAGTCTAGTCTGTTTCTCCCTTGCTTTCAAAGAGCAGCTCAGTAGAAGTTTCATCTGGCAGCTTGGATTATATGTCAGATCTTTTTCTTCAGAAGGTCCTGAAGTCCAATCTTTGTTTCCAAATTCTGAAAGGACTGCGGGAAACTCCTTAGCTTCTCATTCTCTCAACTGCAGCTCACAAAATGACAAATGTCAAAAGGAAAAGTGATGGTTTTTTGTTTTTTTTTTTTTTCCTGTCTTTACCACTCTTGTCTCTGGTATCTTTGACTCTCCCTGAGATCTTTATGCTTAGCTCCCCAGTGTCTCAAAACAGATTGGGTATGTGTGTGTGCATGTATGTGTACATAATTCTTGCTTTTACATTTATACCAAAATCAAAGATTGTTCTGCCACAAGCTACACTGCCATTTCTGATACCTTTTGTTTCTTTTCATTTGCTTGATATACATTGCCTACTTGTAAATATTTTATTTACTTTTTTTTTTTTAAGATTTTACATGTGTGTCATATACGTAGTACAGAGTTAGGTTTTGCTTCATGAATCAATCTAAAACTCTTATTTTTAAAATAAAAATTGCCTTTTCTTTTAAACCATTTTTATTTTTTCCCCCTACTCTCATAGAGCCTTTCCCCCTGCCAAACTTTAAACTTTTTATTTTGTATGGGGGTACATCCAATTAATAATGTTGTGGTAGTTACAGGTGAATAGCAAAATGACTCAGCCATATATATACTCGCACCCATTCTCCCTCAAATCTCCCTCTCATCCAGGCTGACACACAGCACTGAGAAGAGTTCCATGTGCTGTACAATAGGTCCTTGTTGGTAATCCATTTTGAATATAGCAGTGTGTACTTGACTTTCCTAAACTCTCTTAACTATCCCTTCCCTTTGGCAACCATAAATAAGCATTTGATATTTGATAATGTGAATATGTCTGGTCTTAGTTCTGACTTCACTTTGTGTTATTTTTTCTATTTTTATAGTTTTCAAAAGATCTTTCAGAATGTAATGCTTTTTCTTTATGTGGTGTGTATATTTGTAATTATTAAAATACTGATTTTTTATATTATTATATGGATTACTCTTATAACTTGATATCTTTCCTGGTGGCTCGGTGGTAAAGAATTCACCTTCCAATGCAGGAGACTCAGGAGATGGGTTTGATCCCTGGGTTGGGAAGATCCCCTGGAGGAAGAAATGGGAATCCACTCCAGTATTCTTGCCTGCGAAATCCCACGGACAGAGGAGCCTGGCTGGCTATAGTCCATGGGGTTGCAAAAGAATCAGATATGACTTTGTGATTGAACAACAATATTACTTTCAGCTCTGTATTTTAAAAATACAGGAAGGAAAAAAAAAAAAACTGTGTCCTTTGTTCCTTTATCACATGCGATATAACTTATTCTTTTTCTTAGGGCTTACCAGGTGGCTCAGTGGTGAAGAATCCACCTGCCAATGCAGGAGATGTGGGAGACTCAGGTTTGATCCCTGGGTTGGGAAGATACCCTGGAGTAGGAAATGATAACCTGCTCCAGTATCCTTGCCTGAAAAATCCCATCAACAGAGGAGCATGGTGGACTACACAGGGTCCAGAATCAGGTGTGACCAAGCACACACATTTCTTTTTCTTACCCTCCACTTATTCCATCACTTAAATTTAGTTAATAAACCTACTTTCTTAATGTTTACTTTAATATATTAAATCAATTTATACTTCTGTTCCTTGATTTATTCCAGTTTGAAATGAAGTCATTTGCTCCCCAATATTTACATGAAGTAAACTGCAAGCTTTCTGTAAGCCCCACTTCTAAATTATGAGGTTTATGTGTATATTGTGAAGGCATATCATATTTACATTTTCATCTGTCACCATGATACCAGCAGTTAATATGTCAGAATTAAGAACAGAATCCAAGTACTGTAAAATGTTGTCCTATGTATTTTAGATATAGTTCAACATTTACCAATGTACTCACATGCATTTTTTGCTGTAGTTACCATATTTATCATGTGATGAGATGAACTTCATCTTCTAATAAATTTCTCCAAAAAAGCTCAAAAAATTTTTGCATGCAAATAATTATAATTTTTTTGTTTGTTTTTTACTACTTGATGAATACTTTCACTGGATATGAAATCCTTAAGTAAAGTTATATTGGACTTCCCTGGTGGCTCAGACGGTAAAGCGTCTGTCTGTCTACGATGCGGGAGACCCGGGTTCAGTCCCTGGGTTGGGAAGATCCCTTGGAGAAGGAAATGGCAATCCACTCCAGTACTCTTGCCTGGAAAATCCCATGGACAGAGGGGCCTGGTAGGCTACAGTCCACGGGTCGCAAACAGTCGGACACGACTGAGCGACTTCACGTGGTTCATGTTCAAGTAAATTTTATTCATTGAATGTCCTCGAATGCTGTGTGGGAAATCTGGGACTGTCTGATCCTTCCCATATTACAGATGACTTTTATTTCTTTTACTGTTGCATAAAGGATTTTTTCTTTCTCTTTCAAGTCCAATAATATCTTAATATCTTAGCACTAACCATTCTGGATCTTTTTTTTTTTTTTTTCACATGCATTGTACATTTTAAATATTTAGGTTCAAGTATTCTTTTATTTCTTAAAAAAATTATATTGAATTATAATTTTAATAATGGGTTCTCTTTCTAAATTTTAGTTTTATTTATTGAGGATTTCAGTTCTGAATAAGCTGTATCTCCTTGCTTTCTATGTTTATCATGGTTTCTCTAATTCTTTGTTTTCCTTTTATTTTTGTAACTTTACCTCACTGTTTCTTTTAATTATAAATAAAAATTAAAATCTTTCTTAAGACAACAATGTTGTATAATTTAAAAAATTTTAAACTTTGTAGTCATATTTATGGCCCAAACCACTGTACTTACAAACTGATATATGTGTTGATTTCCACTCAAGTCCTAATGAAATAAACCTATGCAACCTGAGCAAAACACTACATTGGATAAGTATAAATAAATATAAAAGGTGATGACACTCCATTTACATAATTCATGATATGTGAACATAAGAAGTAACACCCAAGGAAGTCTATTAATTTGTCATACCCACTTCATATAGTAATTTTCTGTCTATTTATACAGATTCAGCTAAGTGAAACTAAGAGAAACCACCTATTGTACTTTCCTCATTTCATAGGAAAAATTTCTGATATTCAGAGGTCATGTGACCTTATCAACACTTTATCAAAGAAAAATATGAATTCTCATAGTTTTCTAATGTTGGCCATAAAAAGAAAAAAAACCACCTGATGTTACTTCAACATCCCTACTACGACTTGAAATTTTCTTTAACCTTTTAATTAGCTAAAAGTATTTGTGAAGAGAAATTGATGAATCCTATAAATCATAACATCTCATTGTCTTGGGAGTTTAAAAATCCACTCCATGTACTCATTTTCAATTTCTACTCTGAATAGACTACGAACCATATAAAAGTGAGATATTATTAATAGCAGATTTGATCACTAACACAGGAAGTAACTGCACTTAGATATTCTGCACCAGCTTGCTTCAAGTGCAAACACAAATACCGAAGAGAAACTCGAGCAAATGGTTGAAACTTATTGCCACACAGCTGCCCACTAATGTGTAAAAGAAAAAATAATAACCATCTTTAGCACTATTAATGCCATATACAAAGCAACCTGTTCAGTGCATGGCAAATGATAGATCCATAATATACAATTGTTATTGTGAATTTGCAGATTCAGAAACCAAGACTTAGTGATAAGTGAACTTCTTAAGGTCAGTTGTTAAGAAGCAGAACTAAGATTCAAATACAATTCTGTCCATTTTACCTCTTTCTGAAAATTTTCTCTATAATGGCCTAGAAACATATTTGTGCCAGTGATAACTTTCAAAATAACAAATATCTGTATAATCTTTCTTTAACATCACAGTTTAAAATATTTGAAGGTGGTTATCATATACCACAGGTCTTCCACAGTGGCTCAGCAGTAAAGAATACGCCTGCAATGCAGGAGCTGCAGGAGACGTGGGTCTGAGCCTTGGGTGGGGAAGATCCCCTGGAGAAGGGCATGGCAACCCACTCCCATATTCTTGCCTGGAGAATCCCATGGACAGAGGAGCCTGGCAGGCTACAGTCCATAATATCCCAAACAGTTGGACACGACTGAAGTGATTACACACATGCATGCACCATATACCACAAGAGTCTTCTCTGCTCTAAATGGGTATTCTCTTTCTAGTAGTTCATCTTTAATATGACATGTGGCTGATTTGACAGTCCACTCATAAATCTGACCATTCCTTCTGGACATGTTCCCAGTTGTCCATGCCTCCTTCTAAAATGTAACATCTAGAAATTATCAAAACACTCCAGTTATGTTGTCATTACTGAGTACAAAGTAGACCGTTTAGAGGTCTAACTATTAACTGGGGATAATGAGGAATTGCTGTATCTTGGCTGAACTCAAGTACCAGGAAGAGAAAAAAACCTCTGAAAAAATATCTCCTTTCAGTTGGGTCATAATATTCTGCTTCTGACAGAAAATGGTCCAAAATAACCACCACTTTTACTGAATTCTGAAGATATAAATATGTTGGTTATTCTGCAAGAAGGCACCAATGCTGAACGGAGGAAGTTCATGGGACAGTCACTGTGGACAGCTGCTTTTCTTGAATTTACAAATAATCTGTTAATTCTACCAGGGACAGGGAGATACCTGCTGCATGCCTCCTATAGCTTAAGTTCAAGTTATGCTATTTAATCCTAAACACAGTCATCAGAGTTACCGATGACTGCCCATTTGTATGTATTTTCAACTGAGGGATGATAGAATATCTTAGCATTCATTTATTTATCTTCACAACAGAAACTGGAGCCTTGCCCATGTTCATACAGTTAGGAAGGTGTAGAGCGCAGTGTTCTTGCCTGGAGAATCCCAAGGACAGAGGAGCCTGGTGGGCTGCTGTCTATGGGGTCGCACAGAGTCGGACACGACTGAAGTGACTTAGCAGCAGCAGCAGCAGAGCGCAGATTCTACTTTAAGTCTGAGGACTGTCCCTAGAGTCCATGTGCTTTCTTACATGTCAGGTTAATTCACAAGATGTGGTAGGAATTCTCTAAATGCTCTCCAATGATTTTCTGCCTCCTGATATTTGTATCTGTGTTGAATTCCCTCCTTTTGGGTGTGGGCTGGCCCTTGAAATGAATGGAAAATGGCCAAAGTGATGTAAACTTACTTCCAAAATTAGATAATAAAGAGACAGTGTCTTCCATCTAAGGTACTCCTTCTTTTGCTCAATTACTCACTCTTAAGGAAAGCCAACTGCACTTTGTAAACTGCCATGTGGAAAGACCTATATGGCAAGGAGTTGATGTTTCAATGAAGAGCCAGTAAGGACGTGAGGCCAGTCAACAGCCATGGGAATGAACTTGAAAGCAGAATCTCTCTCAAAAGACCTTTGAAATGACTGTAGTCCCAGCCAACACTTTGACTGGGAGAGATCTCCAGCAAAGTCATGGCTTGATTTCCTGAATCATCGGAATTATAAGATGATTAATGTCTACTGTTTGCAGCTACTAAGTTTGGGGGTAATTTGTTACACATCAATAGGTAAGCAAGATGTCATAGCAAAGCAGAGTCAGCGGGAAAGAGCAGAGCTGCGTGCAGTCACCAACACCTGTCTTTCACCCATAAGGTGTCGAGCATGCTTTAAACACTGTCCCAGCGTTGTGCTTATTTTATAGCTACACTATATACGTTCCTAATGGAATTGAAGCCTACTCTATACATGCATTAAGTTGTGCTGGTCCAAAACTTCTTTTTTCTTAAACATGGTAAAAAGGATAAACTTCTCATACTTTCCCTTGTTTCTGACATTTACAAACACAACTATTAGAATGTAAATGTGTCATCTTAATGATTATGAATTTTTTGATACCTGTTTTATAAAAAATCTAAAGTTGATTTGAAGTTGAATCACAAGTTGAAGTTGAATCACAAGTAGTTTGAGGGCTATTGTCATGGATTTTACCCACCATTTTATTTCCAGTCCAGCTCACATTGTAAACATCCATGAGTATTTCTATAGAACACTGTCTTGCTGCTGCTACTACTGCTGCTAAGTCGCTTCAGTCGTGTCCAACTCTGTGCGACCCCATAGACAGCAGCCCACCAGGCTCCCCTGTCCCTGGAATTCTCCAGGCAAGAACACTGGAGGGGTTGCCATTTCCTTCTCCAATGCATGAAAAGAAAAGTGAAAGTGAAGTCGCTCAGTCGTGTCTGACTCCTAGTGACCCCATGGACTGCAGCCCACCAGGCTCCTCCATCCATGGGATTTTCCAGGCAAGAGTACTGGAGTGGGGTGCCATTGCCTTCTCCGAACACTGTCTTATTGGCAACTTAATAGTGTTTAGGATTAAGATGAGTAAATATGAACCATAGCCCAATTGTACTTTTCCTGTTCTTTCTTATAGAAAGCAGTTCTGCAAGAAGTTGACACATTCAGTTTGGCCAAAAGACTTGTCCGAAGTATTCATGAGTCCTTGACTCCAGCAAATGCAGGTACCCTCCTAACTTCCATGTACTAACTTACAATTTTCACATAGTGCTTATAACTGTTCTTATGGGCCATAAGCAACAAAGGGGCAAACTAAGAATAGGTTACACATGCTAAATCGCTTCAGTCATTTCCAACTCTTTTGCAACCCTATGGACTGTAGCCTGCCAGGCTCCTCTGTCCATGGGATTCTCCAGGCAAGGATATTGGAATGGGTTGCCATGCCCTGCTCCAAGAGATCTTCCTGACCCAGGGATCAAACCTGCATCTCTTACATCTTCTGCATAGGTTCTTTACCACTAGTGCCACATTTGAAGCCCACAAATAGGCTATATTTAAAATTCAATTCTAAACTAGTCAATCTTAAGATAAAACAACCCTGAATACTCATTAGAAGGACTGATGCTGAAGCTGAAACTCTAGTATTTTGATCATGTGAGGCGAACAGGTGACTCATTGGAAAAGTCCCTGATGCTGGGAAAGATTGATGGCAGAAGGAGAAGAGGGCATCAGAGGATGAGATGTCTGGATGGCATCACCGATGCAATGGACATAAACTTGGGCAAACTTTGGGAGATGGTGAGGGACAGGGAGGCTTGGTGTGCTGCAGTCCATGGGGTTGCAGAGTTGAACATGACTGGGCAATGAACAACAACAAAGAATTTAAGTAAAACTTAAGATGTTATAATTATCTACAGAGGTAAATAGTTTGAGTTGGAAAATGTGTGTGCTCACTGAAATGTCATTATTTAGAAAACTTCATTTTATTTTTTGATCAGGCTTTGTGACATGCAGGATCTTAGTTCCCCAAACAGATTCTCAACAAATGGACCATCAGGGAAGTCATTTTAATGTATGAGATAAACTGTTAACAGATTATACATGACTATTAAAAACCCATAAAATTTTGACTGACAGTAACTTCCTCCCAGGGAATATAAAGCTGACCTAATTCCAATACACCAGCAAAATTTAGAAGAGTTATTTTTATTTTTGAAGAACAATGATGAACATTATAAACAAGCATGTTCTTTATTTAAATAAACAGTTCTAGCCTTTTTTTCACTGAGACACATACTGCTATCTGTCCCCCAATACTCAGTCTGTTTTTTTTTTTCAGGGTCCTATCTGGACTTTATTTAAATTGTGTACATAGCTTATTCATCAAGGATTATTTTTTGCATTAATTTTGACTTTTAAAAGCATTGCAGTCAAGTATTATTTATCTGGATTACTGAGTTCTTTGGCATCTCCCTAAATTTAGAGCCTGAGGTGAATGCCTCATTTGCACCCTAGCCCCAGTCTTGGCAGAGCCAAAATTGGAACCCAGGGCTGCTGATTCCAAAATCATGCTCTTAACTATTTTCTGTGCTGATCCCTTACCCATATGTGCATGTGAGCACACATGCACTCATATATGGTAAAATATTCTTTTCTTCAATAAACCTTACTGTGGCAATGGAGAGGGCGGGGGCTTAGAAATCAGACAGTTCTGGGTTTGAACCTTAATACTTAATATTATTCTTTTGGCTGCACTGTGTCTCGTTGCCATGCACCAGAGTTTCTCTCTAGTTTTGGTTCCATAGTCTCTTTATTCGGAGAAGGCGATGGCACTCCACTCCAGTACTCTTGCCTGGAAAATCCCATGGATGGAGGAGCCTGGTGGGCTGCAGTCCATGGGGTCACGAAGGGTCGGACAAGACTGAGCGACTTCCCTTTTACTTTTCACTTTCATGCATTGGAGAAGGAAATGGCAACCCACTCCAGTGTTCTTGCCTGGAGAATCCCAGGGACAGGGGAGCCTGGTGGGCTGCGGTCTGTGGGGTCCCACAGAGTCGGACACGACCAAAGTGACTTAGTAGTAGTAGTAGTCTCTTTATTCCTTAGAATCTCATTTTTTATGTTTTGCTAAACCCATGGCTATTTGGAGAAATGGCAACATTTCTCAACCTTTCTTGCAACATGGTGTGACCCTCAGTTCTGGCCAATGGATTGTAAAGAAAAAGTTCAAACAGTGAGAGAGGGTTCACCTCTCTCTCCTTGCTTCTGATGGATAGAAAGGGTAGAGTTCCAAAAATCATCTTGGAACATGAGTGAAACTTTCTAGTTATAAGGATCTTTGTTACTGACTTGGTAGAACGCTGGAAACGTTAAGTAACATATTCTTCATTGCCTCACTGTCCAATCTAATGTCCCTCCAGGGATCCTAGGGGAAGGTTGCCCACGGGAACACTGTCTCTAATCCCTCATTTCCATCCACTGTGCACAAAATTGCTTTCCCAAAGGCCTAAAGGATAGTTAGTAACCAAACTACCCACCTACTGGTTCGGTCTGAGTTAACAGATACTCATTTCAGATTATCTGGGCAGATGAGGTCAAAATTCGAATCAGAGATGTGAACAGGATAGCTTGGGAAAAGCTCTCTAATATGTGAAAAGAAAATAGAAACTTTAAATATGAAAAACAGAGGGCTTCTTTGGGTAATAATATTTGAACTGAAGTTTAGTCAGACTCTTTAGCACCAAGACGAATTTTTTTTTTTTAAGTGGTATTCAGCTTGGGAAAGATGAGCATAATTTTCCAGGGGCTTTTTAGACTTTTAAACAGTAATAGTTCATGACATAGTGTAAATACCGAGAAAACTAAATATTAGTTTCTGTCTAATTTTGCTGGAAGTTTCTCCCAAATTTTTGAAGTATTCTTAGAAAAACCCACATTATGTTTTCCCTTTTTCAATATCTAAAGATTAAATATACGTTGGTGTGTTGTGTGTGTTAGTTTTTCAGTCGTGTCCGACACTTTGTGACCCCATGGACTGTAGCTATCCAGGCTCCTCTGTCCATGTAATTCTCCAGGCAAGATTATTGGAATGGGTTGTCATTCTCTGCTCCAGAAAATCTTCCTGACTCAGGGATTGAACCCAGGTTTTCCCCCCATTGGAGGCACATTCTTTACCATCTGAGCCACCAGGGAAGCCCCTATATATGTTGATGTTTCTGTTTACTAAACTTTAAATTATCTTTAATATTCTTTCTATAAATCTCTTATTTTATACTTATCCGCCATTTGCACAAAATTAGACCTGGTTTTGTCCTTATTTTTTTCATGTATCTGGAAATTATATAACAGCCGCATCCCAGGCAGCAAATCCATCTGTACTTTGGTAGAGACCGTGGCACTGCTTATGGGACTACTGAGCTAGTCTGTGTGTCTCCTGATATTATTCATCATTGAGTTTTGTGCCAGTTTTTGTCTCCTAGGCCTTTTCAGTTTACATTCCTCATTCAAAGAGATGCCAAAAAACCAGCAAGAAAGCATTTATTAAGTTGGACAGTGAGACATTACAGAAATGAAGGCGCTGGATGGATGAGTATTTATCTTTACGAGGCCCCAGCAGCAAAGCCTGTTAGATACCAGCAATTGCCTGATTTTGTTTGGTGTTCACACCACTGTCTTCCTGCTTCAGTGTGCTACAGTCCTCAGAGAACTTCAGAAAGGACTGTGAATGTATTATACACATGTAAGCACTTCTGGAAATGAATTAGTAGAGACAAAGTCATGCATTTTTTTTTTAATAAAATCATGACAGAAATCTACGGAAGGAAGAAAAGAAAGTGCATTCTTGAATGTTTAGTAAATCAAAATGCATGGCTGACAAAAATGTTTGGGCTTAATTCCTTACCACAAGTTGAGAACTGTATAAAAAATATTTCACATGTCTTCTGTAAGCAGGGATAGAAGCAGAGTGGCAGCGTTACTGCTTCGTGGTTTTGGTGGGCTTCCATGGCTCAGCTTCTTCTGATCCTCATCTGCCTGAAAGGCCAGAAGTCCCTTCTCATTGATCCAGTAAGTTCCAGGTTTCTGACACTGTCAGGAACTTCTTACTAGTTAGCATTAGAAGCAGTCATATTTTTTTTTTTTTAATTAGAAAATGGAAATCTATGTATCTTCAGCTATACTGGAGCTCCTGCACAAGGAAACAAAAGGCTTCTTGGACTTTGAAAAGACTTTTGACATCATTTCTGCTTTTCTAGTCCAAGCACATTGGCTGCCAGGAAAGCTAAGGTGAAGCAGCTCTGACAAGGAAATACGTGGAGACAGGTGAGGAATGCCACTTTTTCATCCTCTGATTTTTGTATATCTACTGGGGCCACTAGGGAAGGATGTTTGACTTTTAAAAATGCTGTGGTTGGTAACTTTGGGCTTTCTTTGTGATGCTGACACAAGATATCATTTCTGGAGTCAGGTAATTTGCAGATGTTGTATACTTTGGCCTCATGGAAATTGAGGGAAAATATCTTTAAATGGTACTAGCAAAAAAAAAATTCTGGCATGAAAAGTAGTGTCAAAACTGAAGTATTTCCCAGGAACTCACAACTAGACTGAAAGTTGATGGACGACAAGGGTTGAGTCCAATCTAGTCTTATGTTACCAAATGTTTAGTATGTGCCTGGGTAAGTTACTCATGAAATATGAGTCATATATGAGGAAATTTATTTATTGATAAAAAATTATAAACAGAACTTTTTTTAAAGGGTAAAAAAAGCTTGCTTATTATTTGACCATTCATACTCAGAACTAGTTAATCATTTATTCATTAAACAAAAATGTACTAATGTCTTCTGATGTCAAAACAAAACAAAATTTTAAAATGAATATTAATTTATAGAAGGACAGTTTAAAGGAGATAAAATATAGCCTCACTCAACAGAGTCTTTAACTCAATTAAAAGGTGATTATTTGAGTAAAATAGAAATTATATAACTATCATAAAATCCTTGGAATCGATCAAAAAATTCTACTGGAAAAGATAAATAGTAGAATAGTAGTCACAAATTTCCAACATCTAAATGATATTGGAACTACAAGTTCATACCAATCACAGGTTATAAAATATTGATTTTTGGAATGAAATTTCCAATTGGAGTTGATTATATCTACTTTTGGCCTAATTTTGATGAGATGATTTCCTTTGTAGCATTAGGGGTAATTTTGAATTACAAATGTAGTGTAACAAAAGCCTAAAGAGAGAAAGAAAACAATTAAAACTGGATATGTACTACCACAAGAGCTAAGAATTTCTTGTAAAAGATATTGAGGCACCAGTTTTCAAGCTCCTTCATTGATCTGAGACTGAGGAGTTACACTGCCCGTCTCTCTGCCTAGACCTGTCAGGAAGGATGACACACACTTACGTGGACTCTCAAAAAGACGGAAGTCAGACCCGAGGAAAGCTAACACATTCTTTTTTTGAGGTTGTGGACCACATGTTTGATGGTTTTGGGGTCAAATAGCTACTGAATATTTTCTGTCCTAGTTACGGAGGGAAATGAGATTAATTATTAAATTAGAACAACTGATTCTTCCTCTGTTCTCCTTTTGTCTTTTCGTGGCCTGTATCTTCTTTCCTAACTTGCAGGCAACTTTCCCAACTTGCAGACATCAGAAAACAGCCTCTCACTGTGGACAGTAACTGCAGCCATGAAATTAAAAGACTCTTGCTCCTTGGAAGGAATGCTCTGACAAACCCAGACAGCATATTAAAAAGTAGAAACATCAGTTTGGTGACAAAAGTCTGTATACTCAAAGCTATGGTTTTTCCAGTAGTCATGTACAGATATGAGAGTTACACCATAAAGAAGACTGAGCACTGAAGAACTGATGTTTTCAAACTGTAGTCCTAGAGAAGACTCTTGAGAGTCCCTTGGACTGCATGGAGATCAAACCAGTCAATCCTAAAGGAAATCAACCCTGAATATTCATTGGAAGGACTGATGCTGAAGATGAAGCTCCAATATTTTAGCCACCTGATGCGAAGATCCGACTCATGGGAAAAGACCATGATGCTGGGAAATATTGAGGGCAGGAAAAGAGGGCGGCGGAGGATGAGATGATTAGATAGCATCACTGACTCAATGGATTTGAGCAAACCTTGGGAGATAGTGGATGACAGAGGAACCTAGTACACTGTAGTCCATGGGGTCACACAGAGTTGGACATGACTTAGCAACTGAACAATAACAACAGCATTAATAGAAAGGTAAAATATGATATATTTACATGCATAGATTCAGATAAAATAAAAGATCAAAGGGGAGAGGCATGTCAATATAGAAACCTCTCTTGATGTGCACAAATCACAAATTCAGTTCAAGAACATGATCAGCTATAGTGAAGATTCCCAGAAGAAATCATTTTTGTTCCCACCAGTCCCAATCCCTTTTCACCTCTCTATGAAAATACCCCTGATCTACATTCCAAGATACAAAATATTAGTACATTCATCAAAATTCCCCTCTTGCTGCATGCCCTCAGACTGAGGATGGGAAAATGAGCTCAGGGAAATGCTTTTGAAATTCTTTGGAATGCAGCTAAATATAGGAAAACATGAGTTACAATTGCCCCATGTAAGCAGTAATTCACTGGGGGGAAAATGGTGTCTGAAACCACAAAGCAGTTGATGATTCTTAAATCTGGCAGCCAAATCATGAGATCCTAGGCTCTGATCTTTTTGGAGGATCACTATTTCTGACATGAAGGTTAAAAGTCATTAATTTCCTCAAGTTACCATGCAAGATTTTTCCCAATTTTATTTAATTGACTATATTATTTTCAGAACCTTGATTTAATGTCTGTCACATAAAGCAAGAAAATAGATAACATACCAGAAGTAGAGGGGCAGAAATAGGTTATTGAAGGATATGTACTTTACCAAGTACAAAATCTCTCTTCTCCTTCTTTGCTTTCTGCTATCCATTATGATATCAGTAGCACAACTGCATGTGTGTGTGTGCGTAACAAAGAAAACAAAAAAGTTCTCCTTATATTTTCACATTGAGATAAAAATCTGCTTTCACGTGGAATTTGTTTCTTCGGAGAATTAAAACATTCATAAAAGCAGGTGCTAAATCAATCCTATTAGATTACATGCATTTCTCCACCCTATCGTGTACCCACATTTGTACACTATAGCGTGGCCATGTGGTAACTAATTGTGTAGTATATAAAGATTCTGGAAGAGAAGCAGCCCATTTTCTTCTCAGATAGTGGGAGATAGAGTAACATGTACACACTAGAGGAGATGCTATGGAAGAAAAGAAGACAGGCTGAGAAGCCTGAAGAGATGCTTGTTAGACACAGCAAAAAAAGAGACATGGGAGAACAGCAGGCAGACAATAAAGCAGAAACAAAGAGCAGGGAATGTTACCTGTAATAAGGGTAGAGGTTGTCCTGGAGTATTTAAGTTTTGATTTGACATACAAGAGGGATTGAATCTTCTAGCTCTAGAATGGATAAAATAAGGCCTGGAGGTGGAAGCAGACTGATAACTGAAAAAGAAGCTACCTGTTGGAGAGTAGGATAGACGAAGGCTGATTAACTAAGAAGATTGTGAAAGCCAGGCTGAGCACATTCAACTCAATATAATAAGAAATTTAAAATCATTAACACAGCATATAGGGATTTTTAAAAAAGATTTTATAGACATACAAATCTAATCTATTTGATTTTAAATAAATTAGCTAATCTTTCTGATACTCAATATTTTTCTTCTGTAAATAATATAATACAGTTGATCCTTGAATAGTCCAGAGGTTGGGGCACTGACCTTCCAAGGGGTGGAAAATCCCAGGATAACTTTATATCCTATCCTCTGTACCCAAGGTTCTGCATTTGCAGATTCAAGCAACTGTGGCTTAGATAGTACTGTAATATGTATTTCATGAAAATAAATCCACATATAAGTGGACCTAGTCAGTTCAAATTTGTGTTGTTCAATGTTACACTGTTATCTACAGTATGTTGTTGTAAAGATTAAATATGCTTACTTATGCAAAGCAGGTGGCTTATTTTAATATGCACAATGATTATTAATTAGTTCATCCTTTCTCCCTTCCTTTAACAGAGTGTTATAGAAAGTAGAATATTAAGACAGTTAGATAGTGAAGAATGTTAGAAATTGAATTTAGTAGCAATAATCAGTAGACAAAGTATATAAAAGGTCAGTATTTTAACATGCCTACTGGTTAATGGACACTATTAATAATTTATCATTGTCTCTAAGATAGATCTTGATTGCAATAAGACAAAATAGTTCCTATTCATTTCAACCTTAACAGATACTTCCTTTATATGAACAGAGCTATCTGATAGGTATCCTTGTCTTTTTAAAAAACATAACAATGTTTGGCTTTAGGAGTATTTTGAGTGCTATAAATTATTCTTGCCAAAAACCAATCCTGTATTCTTTGAGCCTTAACAAATCTAGTAAAGCGAACTGTTCCTGCTTTTAGCACAAAACATTTCACTGTTAAATAGGTGACCTGCTTTTAATAAATACCAAAGTTATTGTTGGCTCTAAATTCTCTCTATGCAACTGAATGAATATTTGTATGTATGCAAGTTCTGAAACCTAATACAGACTGTAAAATTGTACAAATCCGCCAGTAATTCCATTTGTCTGTACAAATGGTGTCAAGAGAACTCAAAATATATTTCAAAACTTTCACGTTGTCTTTGTTACATCCTAACTTTCTATTGCTATACTGCTGTTCAGCTAAGGGTGGAATAATGTCAGAATTTCACTAATAGGAAATTGACTATATTATAGGAAAGAAAGCTGTTGTCAACAACTCTCATATTTTAGAAATTTTAGAGCTACTCTGGGAAAAAAATGAACTGGTAGGTTAGTTTTACTACATTGATATATTCCCTGGTATCTACTTGAGTGAATTTATATTGGTTTTATTGAAAAAACACTTTGGTTTTCAATTTAACTTTTAGTGGTAAAATTAGGCTTTTTAAAAAATAATTGTTTTCTTCTTTTAAAATTTTTTATTATTATTATTTTTACTTTACAATATTGTATTGGTTCTGCCATACATCAACATGCATCCTCCACGGGTGTGCACGTGTTTCCCATCCTGAATTGTTAGCAAGGCTTCCCTGATGGCTTAATGGTATGCCATGACATGGGTTTGATCCCTGATCCAAGAAGACCCTGCATGCTGTGGAGCAACTAAGCTCACCAGCCACAACTATTGAGCCTGAGCTCTAGAACCCAGGAGCCACAATGACTAAGCCCATGTGCCACAGCTGCTGGAGCCTGCAAGCCCTGGAGCCTGTGCTCCACAACAAGAGGAGCCACTGCAGTGAGAAGCCCGTGCACCACAGCTAGAGAGTAGCCCCCGTGCCCCACAACCAGAGAAAGCCCTGCAGCAGCAAAGACCCAGCACAGCCAAAAATAAGTAAAATAAAAAAAAAATTTTTAAGCATTGTTTTCATATTAAAGTAGATGTTAATGTTAAACCTGTCATCGCTTTCTTTTCTACACCTCTTGTTGGAGAGTCTGACAACCTTTCACGAAGTGCATATTGAAACATCCCTATTCTAGGCCGACAGCCCAGTTTCTTGATTAAATCTGAAGTGTGTACATGACACAAGCTGAGCTAATCATATTCTTTCCTTTGAGAATGAAAATGTAGTACACAGAAACCACATAAAGTCAGTGGTAGGTGCCAGTCCACAGAAGGTTATGGAGCCTACAGGCATATTTCTGGGCATCTATAAAGGATCATGGAGAAGGCGATGGCACCCCACTCCAGTACTCTTGCCTGGAAAATCCCATAGATGGAGGAGCCTGGTGGGCTGCAGTCCATGGGGTCTCGAAGAGTCGGACACGACTGAGCAATTTCACTTTCACTTTTCACTTTCATGCATTGGAGAAGGAAATAGCAACCCACTCCAGTGTTCTTGCCTGGAGAATCCCAGGGACAGGGGAGCCTGGTGGGCTGCCGTCTATGGGGTCGCACAGAGTCGCACACGACTGAAGTGAATTAGCAGCAGCAGCAGCATAAAGGATCATGTGAATGCAATAAAACCAGATCTATAAACAGAGAGACATGAAATAGATGCCCACATAGATACAGTCATATGGCCCCAGAAATAAAAAAGTCAAGACATTAGCATCCTTGGTTCTTGAACAACACAACAGTCCTTCATTATAGAATCATTTTTGGCTTAACTCAACTTCCTTCTATTTGGATTCCAGGATGTTTTCTTGATCTTTGACAATATATCTCATTTACCAAATGCAGATTGAAAGACTTTTTTTCTTGCGTCATATGATACTTGAGTAACATAAATACAATGAGTACCTCACAGGTCTTCCATTTTTAATATGTTAGAGTATGGTAGAAAATAATGTTATGAAGGGAAACATTTTATAATTAACATAAAGGTCAAAATTTCATATAAATTTTCCTTCTCTGTCTAATCCCCTCACCAGTCCCTTGACTTCTACACACACACACACACACACACACACACACACCCCTAGATTCTAGGGAGTGCAGAAAAATTGAAACTAAGCGATCTTGTCATCAGACTCATAGAAAAGTCAGTATATAATAGGCCATTGTCATTCTCAACAAGACGAACACTGAGGCCTTGGGTGAAACAGCAGGGTTCATTCATCAATTTATTCTACTCTAGGCAACAGAAGAGTCCAACATGCATTTAAACTCTGGGACATCCCAGAAATCTTATGAGCCAGTCAGTTGCAATCTCTAACCCACACTATAGTAGTTTAAGAAATCAAGCGTGCTACGTAGGAGAAACAAAAAGTGAGTAAAGTTGTGAATTTCATGAAAATGAAATTATAAGTTCCTTTATTCCCTAAAATTAGTAAACTAAAGAAAAAAATGATTGAGAGAGACTCCACAAAGTAAGAAAGAAGGCATAGCATCACACACTGCATGTCATGGAGCATTCATAGGTGAAACATTTTTATATCCTTTGTTATAACTGCTCCAAAATCTTCCAAAACTAGGAGTTCCTAGCCCTCATGTTTTATCTCCAAACATGACTTCAGCTATTACAAAAATTTGTACCTTTCACCCATTTGGGAATGAAGGATATGTTACTACATTAAAGTCATAGAATCGCAAGAGGTCTAGTGGTTACTGAAAATTATTGTGATTGCCTTGTAATAGGAAAATTTCCAAAGTTCTCCCTTAATGTGGTTGCAATTTTGAATAGTTGATGTGAGAGAGTCAGTGTGGTAAGGATACAAAATACTTAGATTTCTTTACTAGAATAAAGACCTGGAGAAAAAGTCGTGAGTTGTGCAAACCATTCGTCTTGGTTGGTGCTTAGAGGCTTTATGCAAATGTAGAAACAATAAGAAGAGATCATTTTCCTCATCTTTTGAGTGTAAAATATTGGAAGGGGATTTTGTTTGGCTGCATCTTCAAAAACCAAGTATCATTGTGTGTAAACAATACCAATCCAACAGAGGGAGCTAAATGCACACGGGGATTGAGGAGATGGCAAAGACAATTAGGAAATTATAGTCAGCAGCATGTTTTAATACCTAAGTCTCAGCCTAATCTTCCCTCAGAACAACCTTCTGATGTGCACAGGAATGGACAATTGATTTGGAAGCCAACTTCCTTGTCTTCCCTTATTATTAAATCTTTATTTTCATTTTTATCCTACTCTTCCATTTGCTTTTCCTGCTTTCTTGATGCAGTCTCTCTCTCTCTCTTTTCCTTCCTTTTCCTTAACACGCTAGGTTTGACAAAAGCTTCCATAGCTATTATTTATTGCCACTGTTAGTGCTTAGGCTGTAGTATAATTCTCCACTAACTGTCTATATTCCTGTCAACTCCAATTTTTGTTATCAGTTTGCATTCTATACTGCAGACATATAGAAGATGTATTGTGTAATGCATCAAATGCATACATATGCGTCAAAAGCAATGCATACGAGTTAAGAATGCACGGATGAGAAAAGTACTCTTGAGTTATTGGCAGCTTCAGACTACTCAAACAAATCCAAAAGGACTGCTAATCAATTGTTGTGGTTTAGTTGCTAAGTCATGTCCGACTCTCTTGCGATCCCATGGACTGCAGCTCACCCGGTTCCTGTGTCTGTGGAATTTCCCAGCCAAGAATACTGGAGTGGGTTGCCATTTGCTTCTC